>NW_027518697.1:32117500-32120000 GCF_043159265.1 Tasmannia lanceolata | reverse complement strand
CGCATTTTCTTTGCAACCGACCATCAATGCTGCCCAACGAGGCCAGCACGAGCAGTCATCCGCGGTCCCCTGGCCCTGCGCACGTTTGTCTTTGAAACCGAGCATCAATGCCACAGAAAGTGCCGGGGCGCCAGCTGGAGCCATCATCCGCGTTGCCATGGCTCGCTTGGCCTTGGCTTGCCAGTCCCCGACACGAGCAATCGCGCATTTTCTTTGCAACCGACCATCAATGCCGCCCAACGAGGCCAGCACGAGCAGTCATCCGCGGTCCCCTGGCCCTGCGCACGTTTGTCTTTGAAACCGAGCATCAATGCCACAGAAAGTGCCCGGGCGCCAGCTGGAGCCATCATCCGACGTGCCATGGCTTTGGTCCCATGGTCTTCGCAACCGAGCATTCGTGACACCCGACGGGGCCAGGACACCAACCCTTCCGACACGAGCATTCGCGCATGTTCTTTGGCCACACAACGGCGCCAGCACGAGCAAAATCATCAGCGGTGCGGTGGCCTTGCACGGCCTTTTGTCTTTGGAACCAACCATCAGTGCCACGGGAAGTGCCGGAGTCCCGGCATCCGCGGTGCCAAGTCATTGCGCCCTTGGTCTCTGCAGCGGGGCATGCCGGGCACTCCCAACCATTGCAAGCAAGCAAGCAAGCAAGAAAGAAAGTAAGTAAGTAAGTATTACATATAGGGGCGGGACATGCGGGGAGTTCTGCGAAACGTGCACTACGGGGCACACGCGTACCTACCGGGCCATACCGACCCCTATTGGGGCACACGTGTGCATATCGGGGCATACCGGGCCTATCAGGGCACACGCGTACATACCGGGGCATACCGAGCCCTACTGGGGCACACGTGCGCATATCGGGGCGTACCAAGCCTATCGGGGCATTCGCATGTATCCCAAGGCATACCGAGTCTATCCGGGCATATGCGTTCATACCGGGGCCTAACGGGCCTATCGGGGCATACTTGGGCATATCCGGGCAAAAAATGCCCAAAACTTGCGCAACCTTGGCAACCGTGGTCCATTCCTCACTATATGCCTAGCCCTGGCAACCGTGGTCCATTCCTCACTATATGCCATGGCCTTGTGCCCATGGTCTTCACAAGACAGCATCCAAGGCGCCTGAAAGGCCAAGGGAGCCCAACCCAGCAATGCCCAGCCAAGGCCAGGCATTCCAGTGCCTGCCCGGGCAAAAACGCCCAAAGCATGCCCCATTCCTTAGCCTATCCAGGCAAAAATGCCCAAAACCAGCCCATTCCAGTGCCTATCCGGGCAAAAACGCCCAAAGCATGCCCATTCCTTAGCCTGTCCAGGCAAAAACGCCCAAAACCAGCACATTCCAGTGCCTATCCGGGCAAAAACGCCCTAAACCTGCGCATTCCAGCGCCCCGCAGCATGCCACCCTCCTATAGGGTTTGCGCAACCAACCCGCCTAACCACCAGTGGCAACCAAAGGTGCTGTTAGCGACGACTTCTGAAGACGCAACGAGACGCGACGGGTTTACGCCCAGACGCGACGAGACGATGCGGGATCTGCGCCCAACCATGCCTACACCCGCCGACTTGTTGCGGGAGCTGCTTGCCCAAGCATGCCTAGCGTGCAAGGCCTGCGTGCCCAAGGTCTGTGTGCAAGGCTAGTGCCCAAGGCTAGTGCGCAAGGCTAGTGCCCAAGGCTAGTGAGCAAGGCCTGGGTGCAAGGCTAGTGTGCAAGGCTGCTGTGCAAGGCTTGTGGGCAAGGCTGGTGCGCAAGGCTAGTGCCCAAGGGTTGTGTGCAAGGCTAGTGCCCAAGGCTAGTGCGCAAGGCTCGTGCCCAAGGCTAGTTCGCAAGGCTTGTGTGCAAGGCTAGTGCGATGGGCCAGTGCCCAAGGCTTGTGAGCCAGGCTTGTATGCATGGCTTGTGCGCAAGGCTTGTGTCCAAGGCTTTTGTGCAAGGCTCGTGCGCAAGGCTAGTGTGCAAGGCTTGTGCGCATTGGCAGGTAGCCCACCACCATGCACGATCCAAATGCCACTCACGCGACAACACGGTGCCAAGCCGGGCATGGTGTGCACTCAAAACCAATCAACGGACAGAGGTCATGCGTCATGGGGGGGATCTAGCAAGGCCATGGGGAAGGTCATGGAGGACCTTGGAAGCAAGCGCAAGACGAGAGCGAATCGAACAAGGGGCCAGGACGGGGCCTTGTGCCCATGGTCTTCGCAAGACAGCGTCCAAGGCGCCCGAAAGCCCAAGGGAACCCAAACCCGGCCGACACTTGCAATCGCACATGCTCTCTGCAACACACCATCAATGCCGCCCAACGGGGCCAGCACGAGCAGTCATCCGCGGTCCCCTGGCCCTGCGCACGTTTGTCTTTGAAACCGAGCATCAATGCCACAGAAAGTGCCGGGGCGCCAGCTGGAGCCATCATCCGCGTTGCCATGGCTCGCTTGGCCTTGGCTTGCCAGGCCCCGACACGAGCAATCGCGCATTTTCTTTGCAACCGACCATCAA
>NW_027518697.1:32100000-32107500 GCF_043159265.1 Tasmannia lanceolata | reverse complement strand
CAAGGGAGCCCAACCCAGCAATGCCCAGCCAAGGCCAGGCATTCCAGTGCCTACCCGGGGAAAAACGCCCAAAGCATGCCCCATTCCTTAGCCTATCCAGGCAAAAACGCCCAAAACCAGCCCATTCCAGTGCCTATCCGGGCAAAAACGCCCAAAGCATGCCCATTCCTTAGCCTATCCAGGCAAAAACGCCCAAAACCAGCACATTCCAGTGCCTATCCGGGCAAAAACGCCCTAAACCTGCGCATTCCAGCGCCCCGCAGCATGCCACCCTCCTATAGGGTTTGCGCAACCAACCCGCCTAACCACCAGTGGCAACCAAAGGTGCTGTTAGCGACGACTTCTGAAGACGCAACGAGACGCGACGGGTTTGCGCCCAGACGCGACGAGACGATGCGGGATCTGCGCCCAGCCATGCCTACACCCGCCGACTTGCTGCGGGAGCTGCTCGCCCAAGCATGCCTACCTTGCGAGGCCTGCGTGCAAGGCTAGTGTGCAAGGCTCGTGGGCAAGGCTAGTGCGCAAGGCTAGTGCCCAAGGTCTGTGTGCAAGGCTAGTGCCCAAGGCTAGTGCGCAAGGCTAGTGCCCAAGGCTAGTGAGCAAGGCCTGTGTGCAAGGCTAGTGTGCAAGGCTTGTATGCAAGGCTAGTGTGCAAGGCTGGTGTGCAAGGCTTGTGGGCAAGGCTGGTGCGCAAGGCTAGTGCCCAAGGGTTGTGTGCAAGGCTAGTGCCCAAGGCTAGTGCGCAAGGCTCGTGCCCAAGGCTAGTGCGCAAGGCTTGTGTGCAAGGCTAGTGCGATGGGCCAGTGCCCAAGGCTTGTGAGCAAGGCTTGTATGCATGGCTTGTGTGCAAGGCTTGTGTGCATGGCTTGTGCGCAAGGCTTGTGTCCAAGGCTTTTGTGCAAGGCTCGTGCGCAAGGCTAGTGTGCAAGGCTTGTGCGCATTGGCAGGTAGCCCACCACCATGCACGATCCAAATGCCACTCAAGCGACAACACGGTGCCAAGCCGGGCATGGTGTGCACTCAAAACCAATCAACGGACAGAGGTCATGCGTCATGGGGGGGATCTAGCAAGGCCATGGGGAAGGTCATGGAGGACCTTGGAAGCAAGCGCAAGACGAGAGCGAATCGAACAAGGGGCCAGGACGGGGCCTTGTGCCCATGGTCTTCGCAAGACTGCGTCCAAGGCGCCCGAAAGCCCAAGGGAACCCAAACCCGGCCGACACTTGCAATCGCACATGCTCTCTGCAACACACCATCAATGCCGCCCAACGGGGCCAGCACGAGCAGTCATCCGCGGTCCCCTGGCCCTGCGCACGTTTGTCTTTGAAACCGAGCATCAATGCCACAGAAAGTGCCGGGGCGCCAGCTGGAGCCATCATCCGCGGCCTTGGCTTGCCAGTCCCCGACACGAGCAATCGCGCATTTTCTTTGCAACCGACCATCAATGCCGCCCAACGAGGCCAGCACGAGCAGTCATCCGCGGTCCCCTGGCCCTGCGCACGTTTGTCTTTGAAACCGAGCATCAATGCCACAGAAAGTGCCGGGGCGCCAGCTGGAGCCATCATCCGCGTTGCCATGGCTCGCTTGGCCTTGGCTTGCCAGTCCCCGACAGGAGCAATCGCGCATTTTCTTTGCAACCGACCATCAATGCTGCCCAACGAGGCCAGCACGAGCAGTCATCCGCGGTCCCCTGGCCCTGCGCACGTTTGTCTTTGAAACCGAGCATCAATGCCACAGAAAGTGCCGGGGCGCCAGCTGGAGCCATCATCCGCGTTGCCATGGCTCGCTTGGCCTTGGCTTGCCAGTCCCCGACACGAGCAATCGCGCATTTTCTTTGCAACCGACCATCAATGCCGCCCAACGAGGCCAGCACGAGCAGTCATCCGCGGTCCCCTGGCCCTGCGCACGTTTGTCTTTGAAACCGAGCATCAATGCCACAGAAAGTGCCCGGGCGCCAGCTGGAGCCATCATCCGACGTGCCATGGCTTTGGTCCCATGGTCTTCGCAACCGAGCATTCGTGACACCCGACGGGGCCAGGACACCAACCCTTCCGACACGAGCATTCGCGCATGTTCTTTGGCCACACAACGGCGCCAGCACGAGCAAAATCATCAGCGGTGCGGTGGCCTTGCACGGCCTTTTGTCTTTGGAACCAACCATCAGTGCCACGGGAAGTGCCGGAGTCCCGGCATCCGCGGTGCCAAGTCATTGCGCCCTTGGTCTCTGCAGCGGGGCATGCCGGGCACTCCCAACCATTGCAAGCAAGCAAGCAAGCAAGAAAGAAAGTAAGTAAGTAAGTATTACATATAGGGGCGGGACATGCGGGGAGTTCTGCGAAACGTGCACTACGGGGCACACGCGTACCTACCGGGCCATACCGACCCCTATTGGGGCACACGTGTGCATATCGGGGCATACCGGGCCTATCAGGGCACACGCGTACATACCGGGGCATACCGAGCCCTACTGGGGCACACGTGCGCATATCGGGGCGTACCAAGCCTATCGGGGCATTCGCATGTATCCCAAGGCATACCGAGTCTATCCGGGCATATGCGTTCATACCGGGGCCTAACGGGCCTATCGGGGCATACTTGGGCATATCCGGGCAAAAAATGCCCAAAACTTGCGCAACCTTGGCAACCGTGGTCCATTCCTCACTATATGCCTAGCCCTGGCAACCGTGGTCCATTCCTCACTATATGCCATGGCCTTGTGCCCATGGTCTTCACAAGACAGCATCCAAGGCGCCTGAAAGGCCAAGGGAGCCCAACCCAGCAATGCCCAGCCAAGGCCAGGCATTCCAGTGCCTGCCCGGGCAAAAACGCCCAAAGCATGCCCCATTCCTTAGCCTATCCAGGCAAAAATGCCCAAAACCAGCCCATTCCAGTGCCTATCCGGGCAAAAACGCCCAAAGCATGCCCATTCCTTAGCCTGTCCAGGCAAAAACGCCCAAAACCAGCACATTCCAGTGCCTATCCGGGCAAAAACGCCCTAAACCTGCGCATTCCAGCGCCCCGCAGCATGCCACCCTCCTATAGGGTTTGCGCAACCAACCCGCCTAACCACCAGTGGCAACCAAAGGTGCTGTTAGCGACGACTTCTGAAGACGCAACGAGACGCGACGGGTTTACGCCCAGACGCGACGAGACGATGCGGGATCTGCGCCCAACCATGCCTACACCCGCCGACTTGTTGCGGGAGCTGCTTGCCCAAGCATGCCTAGCGTGCAAGGCCTGCGTGCCCAAGGTCTGTGTGCAAGGCTAGTGCCCAAGGCTAGTGCGCAAGGCTAGTGCCCAAGGCTAGTGAGCAAGGCCTGGGTGCAAGGCTAGTGTGCAAGGCTGCTGTGCAAGGCTTGTGGGCAAGGCTGGTGCGCAAGGCTAGTGCCCAAGGGTTGTGTGCAAGGCTAGTGCCCAAGGCTAGTGCGCAAGGCTCGTGCCCAAGGCTAGTTCGCAAGGCTTGTGTGCAAGGCTAGTGCGATGGGCCAGTGCCCAAGGCTTGTGAGCCAGGCTTGTATGCATGGCTTGTGCGCAAGGCTTGTGTCCAAGGCTTTTGTGCAAGGCTCGTGCGCAAGGCTAGTGTGCAAGGCTTGTGCGCATTGGCAGGTAGCCCACCACCATGCACGATCCAAATGCCACTCACGCGACAACACGGTGCCAAGCCGGGCATGGTGTGCACTCAAAACCAATCAACGGACAGAGGTCATGCGTCATGGGGGGGATCTAGCAAGGCCATGGGGAAGGTCATGGAGGACCTTGGAAGCAAGCGCAAGACGAGAGCGAATCGAACAAGGGGCCAGGACGGGGCCTTGTGCCCATGGTCTTCGCAAGACAGCGTCCAAGGCGCCCGAAAGCCCAAGGGAACCCAAACCCGGCCGACACTTGCAATCGCACATGCTCTCTGCAACACACCATCAATGCCGCCCAACGGGGCCAGCACGAGCAGTCATCCGCGGTCCCCTGGCCCTGCGCACGTTTGTCTTTGAAACCGAGCATCAATGCCACAGAAAGTGCCGGGGCGCCAGCTGGAGCCATCATCCGCGTTGCCATGGCTCGCTTGGCCTTGGCTTGCCAGGCCCCGACACGAGCAATCGCGCATTTTCTTTGCAACCGACCATCAATGCCGCCCAACGGGGCCAGCACTAGCAGTCATCCGCGGTCCCCTGGCCCTGCGCACGTTTGTCTTTGAAACAGAGCATCAATGCCACAGAAAGTGCCGGGGCGCCAGCTGGAGCCATCATCCGACGTGCCATGGCTTTGGTCCCATGGTCTTCGCAACCGAGCATTCGTGACACCCGACGGGGCCAGGACACCAACCCTTCCGACACGAGCATTCGCGCATGTTCTTTGGCCACACAACGGCGCCAGCACGAGCAAAATCATCCGCGGTGCGGTGGCCTTGCACGGCCTTTTGTCTTTGGAACCAACCATCAGTGCCACGGGAAGTGCCGGAGTCCCGGCATCCGCGGTGCCAAGTCATTGCGCCCTTGGTCTCTGCAGCGGGGCATGCCGGGCACTCCCAACCATGCTGGCCGTGGAGGGTGACCTCCACATAGCTAGTTAGCAGGCTGAGGTCTCGTTCGTTAACGGAATTAACCAGACAAATCGCTCCACCAACTAAGAACGGCCATGCACCACCACCCATAGTGCCGGGGCGCACGTGCGCATATCGGGGCCATGCACAAATCGTGCGCAGGGCCAGGGGAAAAAATGCCCCGGCTGGGGCACACGTGCGCATATCGGGGCCATGCACAAATCGTTAACGGAATTAACCAGACAAATCGCTCCACCAACTAAGAACGGCATGCCGGGCACTCCAAACCGAGCATCAATGCCACAGAAAGTGCCGGGGCGCCAGCTGGAGCCATCATCCGCGTTGCCATGGCTCGCTTGGCCTTGGCTTGCCAGTCCCTGACACGAGCAATCGCGCATTTTCTTTGCAACCGACCATCAATGCCGCCCAACGAGGCCAGCACGAGCAGTCATCCGCGGTCCCCTGGCCCTGCGCACGTTTGTCTTTGAAACCGAGCATCAATGCCACAGAAAGTGCCGGGGCGCCAGCTGGAGCCATCATCCGCGTTGCCATGGCTCGCTTGGCCTTGGCTTGCCAGTCCCCGACAGGAGCAATCGCGCATTTTCTTTGCAACCGACCATCAATGCTGCCCAACGAGGCCAGCACGAGCAGTCATCCGCGGTCCCCTGGCCCTGCGCACGTTTGTCTTTGAAACCGAGCATCAATGCCACAGAAAGTGCCGGGGCGCCAGCTGGAGCCATCATCCGCGTTGCCATGGCTCGCTTGGCCTTGGCTTGCCAGTCCCCGACAGGAGCAATCGCGCATTTTCTTTGCAACCGACCATCAATGCTGCCCAACGAGGCCAGCACGAGCAGTCATCCGCGGTCCCCTGGCCCTGCGCACGTTTGTCTTTGAAACCGAGCATCAATGCCACAGAAAGTGCCGGGGCGCCAGCTGGAGCCATCATCCGCGTTGCCATGGCTCGCTTGGCCTTGGCTTGCCAGTCCCCGACACGAGCAATCGCGCATTTTCTTTGCAACCGACCATCAATGCCGCCCAACGAGGCCAGCACGAGCAGTCATCCGCGGTCCCCTGGCCCTGCGCACGTTTGTCTTTGAAACCGAGCATCAATGCCACAGAAAGTGCCCGGGCGCCAGCTGGAGCCATCATCCGACGTGCCATGGCTTTGGTCCCATGGTCTTCGCAACCGAGCATTCGTGACACCCGACGGGGCCAGGACACCAACCCTTCCGACACGAGCATTCGCGCATGTTCTTTGGCCACACAACGGCGCCAGCACGAGCAAAATCATCAGCGGTGCGGTGGCCTTGCACGGCCTTTTGTCTTTGGAACCAACCATCAGTGCCACGGGAAGTGCCGGAGTCCCGGCATCCGCGGTACATACCGGGGCATACCGAGCCCTACTGGGGCACACGTGCGCATATCGGGGCGTACCAAGCCTATCGGGGCATTCGCATGTATCCCAAGGCATACCGAGTCTATCCGGGCATATGCGTTCATACCGGGGCCTAACGGGCCTATCGGGGCATACTTGGGCATATCCGGGCAAAAAATGCCCAAAACTTGCGCAACCTTGGCAACCGTGGTCCATTCCTCACTATATGCCTAGCCCTGGCAACCGTGGTCCATTCCTCACTATATGCCATGGCCTTGTGCCCATGGTCTTCACAAGACAGCATCCAAGGCGCCTGAAAGGCCAAGGGAGCCCAACCCAGCAATGCCCAGCCAAGGCCAGGCATTCCAGTGCCTGCCCGGGCAAAAACGCCCAAAGCATGCCCCATTCCTTAGCCTATCCAGGCAAAAACGCCCAAAACCAGCCCATTCCAGTGCCTATCCGGGCAAAAACGCCCAAAGCATGCCCATTCCTTAGCCTGTCCAGGCAAAAACGCCCAAAACCAGCACATTCCAGTGCCTATCCGGGCAAAAACGCCCTAAACCTGCGCATTCCAGCGCCCCGCAGTATGCCACCCTCCTATAGGGTTTGCGCAACCAACCCGCCTAACCACCAGTGGCAACCAAAGGTGCTGTTAGCGACGACTTCTGAAGACGCAACGAGACGCGACGGGTTTGCGCCCAGACGCGACGAGACGATGCGGGATCTGCGCCCAACCATGCCTACACCCGCCGACTTGTTGCGGGAGCTGCTTGCCCAAGCATGCCTAGCGTGCAAGGCCTGCGTGCCCAAGGTCTGTGTGCAAGGCTAGTGCCCAAGGCTAGTGCGCAAGGCTAGTGCCCAAGGCTAGTGAGCAAGGCCTGGGTGCAAGGCTAGTGTGCAAGGCTTGTATGCAAGGCTAGTGTGCAAGGCTGCTGTGCAAGGCTTGTGGGCAAGGCTGGTGCGCAAGGCTAGTGCCCAAGGGTTGTGTGCAAGGCTAGTGCCCAAGGCTAGTGCGCAAGGCTCGTGCCCAAGGCTAGTTCGCAAGGCTTGTGTGCAAGGCTAGTGCGATGGGCCAGTGCCCAAGGCTTGTGAGCCAGGCTTGTATGCATGGCTTGTGCGCAAGGCTTGTGTCCAAGGCTTTTGTGCAAGGCTCGTGCGCAAGGCTAGTGTGCGAGGCTTGTGCGCATTGGCAGGTAGCCCACCACCATGCACGATCCAAATGCCACTCACGCGACAACACGGTGCCAAGCCGGGCATGGTGTGCACTCAAAACCAATCAACGGACAGAGGTCATGCGTCATGGGGGGGATCTAGCAAGGCCATGGGGAAGGTCATGGAGGACCTTGGAAGCAAGCGCAAGACGAGAGCGAATCGAACAAGGGGCCAGGACGGGGCCTTGTGCCCATGGTCTTCGCAAGACAGCGTCCAAGGCGCCCGAAAGCCCAAGGGAACCCAAACCCGGCCGACACTTGCAATCGCACATGCTCTCTGCAACACACCATCAATGCCGCCCAACGGGGCCAGCACGAGCAGTCATCCGCGGTCCCCTGGCCCTGCGCACGTTTGTCTTTGAAACCGAGCATCAATGCCA
>NW_027518697.1:32085000-32090000 GCF_043159265.1 Tasmannia lanceolata | reverse complement strand
ACTATATTGCCTAACCTTGGCAACCATGGTCCATTCCCCACTATATGCCATGGCCTTGTGCCCATGGTCTTCACAAGACAGCATCCAAGGCGCCTGAAAGGCCAAGGGAGCCCAACCCAGCAATGCCCAGCCACGGCCAGGCATTCCAGTGCCTACCCGGGGAAAAACGCCCAAAGCATGCCCCATTCCTTAGCCTATCCAGGCAAAAACGCCCAAAACCAGCCCATTCCAGTGCCTATCCGGGCAAAAACGCCCAAAGCATGCCCATTCCTTAGCCTATCCAGGCAAAAACGCCCAAAACCAGCACATTCCAGTGCCTATCCGGGCAAAAACGCCCTAAACCTGCGCATTCCAGCGCCCCGCAGCATGCCACCCTCCTATAGGGTTTGCGCAACCAACCCGCCTAACCACCAGTGGCAACCAAAGGTGCTGTTAGCGACGACTTCTGAAGACGCAACGAGACGCGACGGGTTTGCGCCCAGACGCGACGAGACGATGCGGGATCTGCGCCCAGCCATGCCTACACCCGCCGACTTGCTGCGGGAGCTGCTCGCCCAAGCATGCCTACCTTGCGAGGCCTGCGTGCAAGGCTAGTGTGCAAGGCTCGTGGGCAAGGCTAGTGCGCAAGGCTAGTGCCCAAGGTCTGTGTGCAAGGCTAGTGCCCAAGGCTAGTGCGCAAGGCTAGTGCCCAAGGCTAGTGAGCAAGGCCTGTGTGCAAGGCTAGTGTGCAAGGCTTGTATGCAAGGCTAGTGTGCAAGGCTGGTGTGCAAGGCTTGTGGGCAAGGCTGGTGCGCAAGGCTAGTGCCCAAGGGTTGTGTGCAAGGCTAGTGCCCAAGGCTAGTGCGCAAGGCTCGTGCCCAAGGCTAGTGCGCAAGGCTTGTGTGCAAGGCTAGTGCGATGGGCCAGTGCCCAAGGCTTGTGAGCAAGGCTTGTATGCATGGCTTGTGTGCAAGGCTTGTGTGCATGGCTTGTGCGCAAGGCTTGTGTCCAAGGCTTTTGTGCAAGGCTCGTGCGCAAGGCTAGTGTGCAAGGCTTGTGCGCATTGGCAGGTAGCCCACCACCATGCACGATCCAAATGCCACTCAAGCGACAACACGGTGCCAAGCCGGGCATGGTGTGCACTCAAAACCAATCAACGGACAGAGGTCATGCGTCATGGGGGGGATCTAGCAAGGCCATGGGGAAGGTCATGGAGGACCTTGGAAGCAAGCGCAAGACGAGAGCGAATCGAACAAGGGGCCAGGACGGGGCCTTGTGCCCATGGTCTTCGCAAGACTGCGTCCAAGGCGCCCGAAAGCCCAAGGGAACCCAAACCCGGCCGACACTTGCAATCGCACATGCTCTCTGCAACACACCATCAATGCCGCCCAACGGGGCCAGCACGAGCAGTCATCCGCGGTCCCCTAGCCCTGCGCACGTTTGTCTTTGAAACCGAGCATCAATGCCACAGAAAGTGCCGGGGCGCCAGCTGGAGCCATCATCCGCGTTGCCATGGCTCGCTTGGCCTTGGCTTGCCAGTCCCTGACACGAGCAATCGCGCATTTTCTTTGCAACCGACCATCAATGCCGCCCAACGAGGCCAGCACGAGCAGTCATCCGCGGTCCCCTGGCCCTGCGCACGTTTGTCTTTGAAACCGAGCATCAATGCCACAGAAAGTGCCGGGGCGCCAGCTGGAGCAATCATCCGCGTTGCCATGGCTCGCTTGGCCTTGGCTTGCCAGTCCCCGACAGGAGCAATCGCGCATTTTCTTTGCAACCGACCATCAATGCTGCCCAACGAGGCCAGCACGAGCAGTCATCGGCGGTCCCCTGGCCCTGCGCACGTTTGTCTTTGAAACCGAGCATCAATGCCACAGAAAGTGCCGGGGCGCCAGCTGGAGCCATCATCCGCGTTGCTATGGCTCGCTTGGCCTTGGCTTGCCAGTCCCCGACAGGAGCAATCGCGCATTTTCTTTGCAACCGACCATCAATGCTGCCCAACGAGGCCAGCACGAGCAGTCATCCGCGGTCCCCTGGCCCTGCGCACGTTTGTCTTTGAAACCGAGCATCAATGCCACAGAAAGTGCCGGGGCGCCAGCTGGAGCCATCATCCGCGTTGCCATGGCTCGCTTGGCCTTGGCTTGCCAGTCCCCGACACGAGCAATCGCGCATTTTCTTTGCAACCGACCATCAATGCCGCCCAACGAGGCCAGCACGAGCAGTCATCCGCGGTCCCCTGGCCCTGCGCACGTTTGTCTTTGAAACCGAGCATCAATGCCACAGAAAGTGCCCGGGCGCCAGCTGGAGCCATCATCCGACGTGCCATGGCTTTGGTCCCATGGTCTTCGCAACCGAGCATTCGTGACACCCGACGGGGCCAGGACACCAACCCTTCCGACACGAGCATTCGCGCATGTTCTTTGGCCACACAACGGCGCCAGCACGAGCAAAATCATCAGCGGTGCGGTGGCCTTGCACGGCCTTTTGTCTTTGGAACCAACCATCAGTGCCACGGGAAGTGCCGGAGTCCCGGCATCCGCGGTGCCAAGTCATTGCGCCCTTGGTCTCTGCAGCGGGGCATGCCGGGCACTCCCAACCATTGCAAGCAAGCAAGCAAGCAAGAAAGAAAGTAAGTAAGTAAGTAAGTATTACATATAGGGGCGGGACATGCGGGGAGTTCTGCGAAACGTGCACTACGGGGCACACGCGTACCTACCGGGCCATACCGACCCCTATTGGGGCACACGTGTGCATATCGGGGCATACCGGGCCTATCAGGGCACACGCGTACATACCGGGGCATACCGAGCCCTACTGGGGCACACGTGCGCATATCGGGGCGTACCAAGCCTATCGGGGCATTCGCATGTATCCCAAGGCATACCGAGTCTATCCGGGCATATGCGTTCATACCGGGGCCTAACGGGCCTATCGGGGCATACTTGGGCATATCCGGGCAAAAAATGCCCAAAACTTGCGCAACCTTGGCAACCGTGGTCCATTCCTCACTATATGCCTAGCCCTGGCAACCGTGGTCCATTCCTCACTATATGCCATGGCCTTGTGCCCATGGTCTTCACAAGACAGCATCCAAGGCGCCTGAAAGGCCAAGGGAGCCCAACCCAGCAATGCCCAGCCAAGGCCAGGCATTCCAGTGCCTGCCCGGGCAAAAACGCCCAAAGCATGCCCCATTCCTTAGCCTATCCAGGCAAAAACGCCCAAAACCAGCCCATTCCAGTGCCTATCCGGGCAAAAACGCCCAAAGCATGCCCATTCCTTAGCCTGTCCAGGCAAAAACGCCCAAAACCAGCACATTCCAGTGCCTATCCGGGCAAAAACGCCCTAAACCTGCGCATTCCAGCGCCCCGCAGCATGCCACCCTCCTATAGGGTTTGCGCAACCAACCCGCCTAACCACCAGTGGCAACCAAAGGTGCTGTTAGCGACGACTTCTGAAGACGCAACGAGACGCGACGGGTTTGCGCCCAGACGCGACGAGACGATGCGGGATCTGCGCCCAACCATGCCTACACCCGCCGACTTGTTGCGGGAGCTGCTTGCCCAAGCATGCCTAGCGTGCAAGGCCTGCGTGCCCAAGGTCTGTGTGCAAGGCTAGTGCCCAAGGCTAGTGCGCAAGGCTAGTGCCCAAGGCTAGTGAGCAAGGCCTGGGTGCAAGGCTAGTGTGCAAGGCTTGTATGCAAGGCTAGTGTGCAAGGCTGCTGTGCAAGGCTTGTGGGCAAGGCTGGTGCGCAAGGCTAGTGCCCAAGGGTTGTGTGCAAGGCTAGTGCCCAAGGCTAGTGCGCAAGGCTCGTGCCCAAGGCTAGTTCGCAAGGCTTGTGTGCAAGGCTAGTGCGATGGGCCAGTGCCCAAGGCTTGTGAGCCAGGCTTGTATGCATGGCTTGTGCGCAAGGCTTGTGTCCAAGGCTTTTGTGCAAGGCTCGTGCGCAAGGCTAGTGTGCGAGGCTTGTGCGCATTGGCAGGTAGCCCACCACCATGCACGATCCAAATGCCACTCACGCGACAACACGGTGCCAAGCCGGGCATGGTGTGCACTCAAAACCAATCAACGGACAGAGGTCATGCGTCATGGGGGGGATCTAGCAAGGCCATGGGGAAGGTCATGGAGGACCTTGGAAGCAAGCGCAAGACGAGAGCGAATCGAACAAGGGGCCAGGACGGGGCCTTGTGCCCATGGTCTTCGCAAGACAGCGTCCAAGGCGCCCGAAAGCCCAAGGGAACCCAAACCCGGCCGACACTTGCAATCGCACATGCTCTCTGCAACACACCATCAATGCCGCCCAACGGGGCCAGCACGAGCAGTCATCCGCGGTCCCCTGGCCCTGCGCACGTTTGTCTTTGAAACCGAGCATCAATGCCACAGAAAGTGCCGGGGCGCCAGCTGGAGCCATCATCCGCGTTGCCATGGCTCGCTTGGCCTTGGCTTGCCAGGCCCCGACACGAGCAATCGCGCATTTTCTTTGCAACCGACCATCAATGCCGCCCAACGGGGCCAGCACGAGCAGTCATCCGCGGTCCCCTGGCCCTGCGCACGTTTGTCTTTGAAACAGAGCATCAATGCCACAGAAAGTGCCGGGGCGCCAGCTGGAGCCATCATCCGACGTGCCATGGCTTTGGTCCCATGGTCTTCGCAACCGAGCATTCGTGACACCCGACGGGGCCAGGACACCAACCCTTCCGACACGAGCATTCGCGCATGTTCTTTGGCCACACAACGGCGCCAGCACGAGCAAAATCATCCGCGGTGCGGTGGCCTTGCACGGCCTTTTGTCTTTGGAACCAACCATCAGTGCCACGGGAAGTGCCGGAGTCCCGGCATCCGCGGTGCCAAGTCATTGCGCCCTTGGTCTCTGCAGCGGGGCATGCCGGGCACTCCCAACCATTGCAAGCAAGCAAGCAAGCAAGAAAGAAAGTAAGTAAGTAAGTAAGTATTACATATAGGGGCGGGACATGCGGGGAGATCTGCGAAACGTGCACTACGGGGCACACGCGTACCTACCGGGG
>NW_027518697.1:32070000-32075000 GCF_043159265.1 Tasmannia lanceolata | reverse complement strand
AGTGCCCAAGGTCTGTGTGCAAGGCTAGTGCCCAAGGCTAGTGCGCAAGGCTAGTGCCCAAGGCTAGTGAGCAAGGCCTGTGTGCAAGGCTAGTGTGCAAGGCTTGTATGCAAGGCTAGTGTGCAAGGCTGGTGTGCAAGGCTTGTGGGCAAGGCTGGTGCGCAAGGCTAGTGCCCAAGGGTTGTGTGCAAGGCTAGTGCCCAAGGCTAGTGCGCAAGGCTCGTGCCCAAGGCTAGTGCGCAAGGCTTGTGTGCAAGGCTAGTGCGATGGGCCAGTGCCCAAGGCTTGTGAGCAAGGCTTGTATGCATGGCTTGTGTGCAAGGCTTGTGTGCATGGCTTGTGCGCAAGGCTTGTGTCCAAGGCTTTTGTGCAAGGCTCGTGCGCAAGGCTAGTGTGCAAGGCTTGTGCGCATTGGCAGGTAGCCCACCACCATGCACGATCCAAATGCCACTCAAGCGACAACACGGTGCCAAGCCGGGCATGGTGTGCACTCAAAACCAATCAACGGACAGAGGTCATGCGTCATGGGGGGGATCTAGCAAGGCCATGGGGAAGGTCATGGAGGACCTTGGAAGCAAGCGCAAGACGAGAGCGAATCGAACAAGGGGCCAGGACGGGGCCTTGTGCCCATGGTCTTCGCAAGACTGCGTCCAAGGCGCCCGAAAGCCCAAGGGAACCCAAACCCGGCCGACACTTGCAATCGCACATGCTCTCTGCAACACACCATCAATGCCGCCCAACGGGGCCAGCACGAGCAGTCATCCGCGGTCCCCTGGCCCTGCGCACGTTTGTCTTTGAAACCGAGCATCAATGCCACAGAAAGTGCCGGGGCGCCAGCTGGAGCCATCATCCGCGGCCTTGGCTTGCCAGTCCCCGACACGAGCAATCGCGCATTTTCTTTGCAACCGACCATCAATGCCGCCCAACGAGGCCAGCACGAGCAGTCATCCGCGGTCCCCTGGCCCTGCGCACGTTTGTCTTTGAAACCGAGCATCAATGCCACAGAAAGTGCCGGGGCGCCAGCTGGAGCCATCATCCGCGTTGCCATGGCTCGCTTGGCCTTGGCTTGCCAGTCCCCGACACGAGCAATCGCGCATTTTCTTTGCAACCGACCATCAATGCCGCCCAACGAGGCCAGCACGAGCAGTCATCCGCGGTCCCCTGGCCCTGCGCACGTTTGTCTTTGAAACCGAGCATCAATGCCACAGAAAGTGCCCGTGCGCCAGCTGGAGCCATCATCCGACGTGCCATGGCTTTGGTCCCATGGTCTTCGCAACCGAGCATTCGTGACACCCGACGGGGCCAGGACACCAACCCTTCCGACACGAGCATTCGCGCATGTTCTTTGGCCACACAACGGCGCCAGCACGAGCAAAATCATCAGCGGTGCGGTGGCCTTGCACGGCCTTTTGTCTTTGGAACCAACCATCAGTGCCACGGGAAGTGCCGGAGTCCCGGCATCCGCGGTGCCAAGTCATTGCGCCCTTGGTCTCTGCAGCGGGGCATGCCGGGCACTCCCAACCATTGCAAGCAAGCAAGCAAGCAAGAAAGAAAGTAAGTAAGTAAGTAAGTATTACATATAGGGGCGGGACATGCGGGGAGTTCTGCGAAACGTGCACTACGGGGCACACGCGTACCTACCGGGCCATACCGACCCCTATTGGGGCACACGTGTGCATATCGGGGCATACCGGGCCTATCAGGGCACACGCGTACATACCGGGGCATACCGAGCCCTACTGGGGCACACGTGCGCATATCGGGGCGTACCAAGCCTATCGGGGCATTCGCATGTATCCCAAGGCATACCGAGTCTATCCGGGCATATGCGTTCATACCGGGGCCTAACGGGCCTATCGGGGCATACTTGGGCATATCCGGGCAAAAAATGCCCAAAACTTGCGCAACCTTGGCAACCGTGGTCCATTCCTCACTATATGCCTAGCCCTGGCAACCGTGGTCCATTCCTCACTATATGCCATGGCCTTGTGCCCATGGTCTTCACAAGACAGCATCCAAGGCGCCTGAAAGGCCAAGGGAGCCCAACCCAGCAATGCCCAGCCAAGGCCAGGCATTCCAGTGCCTGCCCGGGCAAAAACGCCCAAAGCATGCCCCATTCCTTAGCCTATCCAGGCAAAAACGCCCAAAACCAGCCCATTCCAGTGCCTATCCGGGCAAAAACGCCCAAAGCATGCCCATTCCTTAGCCTGTCCAGGCAAAAACGCCCAAAACCAGCACATTCCAGTGCCTATCCGGGCAAAAACGCCCTAAACCTGCGCATTCCAGCGCCCCGCAGCATGCCACCCTCCTATAGGGTTTGCGCAACCAACCCGCCTAACCACCAGTGGCAACCAAAGGTGCTGTTAGCGACGACTTCTGAAGACGCAACGAGACGCGACGGGTTTGCGCCCAGACGCGACGAGACGATGCGGGATCTGCGCCCAACCATGCCTACACCCGCCGACTTGTTGCGGGAGCTGCTTGCCCAAGCATGCCTAGCGTGCAAGGCCTGCGTGCCCAAGGTCTGTGTGCAAGGCTAGTGCCCAAGGCTAGTGCGCAAGGCTAGTGCCCAAGGCTAGTGAGCAAGGCCTGGGTGCAAGGCTAGTGTGCAAGGCTTGTATGCAAGGCTAGTGTGCAAGGCTGCTGTGCAAGGCTTGTGGGCAAGGCTGGTGCGCAAGGCTAGTGCCCAAGGGTTGTGTGCAAGGCTAGTGCCCAAGGCTAGTGCGCAAGGCTCGTGCCCAAGGCTAGTTCGCAAGGCTTGTGTGCAAGGCTAGTGCGATGGGCCAGTGCCCAAGGCTTGTGAGCCAGGCTTGTATGCATGGCTTGTGCGCAAGGCTTGTGTCCAAGGCTTTTGTGCAAGGCTCGTGCGCAAGGCTAGTGTGCGAGGCTTGTGCGCATTGGCAGGTAGCCCACCACCATGCACGATCCAAATGCCACTCACGCGACAACACGGTGCCAAGCCGGGCATGGTGTGCACTCAAAACCAATCAACGGACAGAGGTCATGCGTCATGGGGGGGATCTAGCAAGGCCATGGGGAAGGTCATGGAGGACCTTGGAAGCAAGCGCAAGACGAGAGCGAATCGAACAAGGGGCCAGGACGGGGCCTTGTGCCCATGGTCTTCGCAAGACAGCGTCCAAGGCGCCCGAAAGCCCAAGGGAACCCAAACCCGGCCGACACTTGCAATCGCACATGCTCTCTGCAACACACCATCAATGCCGCTCAACGGGGCCAGCACGAGCAGTCATCCGCGGTCCCCTGGCCCTGCGCACGTTTGTCTTTGAAACCGAGCATCAATGCCACAGAAAGTGCCGGGGCGCCAGCTGGAGCCATCATCCGCGTTGCCATGGCTCGCTTGGCCTTGGCTTGCCAGGCCCCGACACGAGCAATCGCGCATTTTCTTTGCAACCGACCATCAATGCCGCCCAACGGGGCCAGCACGAGCAGTCATCCGCGGTCCCCTGGCCCTGCGCACGTTTGTCTTTGAAACAGAGCATCAATGCCACAGAAAGTGCCGGGGCGCCAGCTGGAGCCATCATCCGACGTGCCATGGCTTTGGTCCCATGGTCTTCGCAACCGAGCATTCGTGACACCCGACGGGGCCAGGACACCAACCCTTCCGACACGAGCATTCGCGCATGTTCTTTGGCCACACAACGGCGCCAGCACGAGCAAAATCATCCGCGGTGCGGTGGCCTTGCACGGCCTTTTGTCTTTGGAACCAACCATCAGTGCCACGGGAAGTGCCGGAGTCCCGGCATCCGCGGTGCCAAGTCATTGCGCCCTTGGTCTCTGCAGCGGGGCATGCCGGGCACTCCCAACCATTGCAAGCAAGCAAGCAAGCAAGAAAGAAAGTAAGTAAGTAAGTAAGTATTACATATAGGGGCGGGACATGCGGGGAGATCTGCGAAACGTGCACTACGGGGCACACGCGTACCTACCGGGGCATACCGACCCCTATTGGGGCACACGTGTGCATATCGGGGCATACCGGGGCATACCGAGCCCTACTGGGGCACACGTGCGCATATCGGGGCGTACCAAGCCTATCGGGGCATACGCATGTATCCCAAGGCATACCGAGTCTATCCGGGCATACGCGTTCATACCGGGGCGTAACGGGCCTATCGGGGCATACTTGGGCATATCCGGGCAAAAAATGCCCAAAACTTGCGCAACCTTGGCAACCGTGGTCCATTCCTCTCTATATACCTAGCCTTGGCAACCGTGGTCCATTCCTCACTATATGCCATGGCCTTGTGCCCATGGTCTTCCCAAGACAGCGTCCAAGGCGCCCGGAAGGCCAAGGGAGCCCAACCCAGCGATGCCCTGCTATGGCAAGCCAAGGCCAAGCATTCCGGTGCCTATCCGGGCAAAAATGCGATTCCTCTCTATATGCCTAGCCTTGGCAACCGTGGTCCATTCCTCACCATATGCCATGGCCTTGTGCCCATGGTCTTCCCAAGACAGCGTCCAAGGCGCCCGGAAGGCCAAGGGAGCCCAACCCAGCAATGCCCTGCTTTGGCAAGCCAAGGCCAAGCATTCCGGTGCCTAACCTTGGCAACCGTGGTCCTTTCCTCACCATATGCCATGGCCTTGTGCCCATGGTCTTCGCAAGACATCGTCAGAGGCGCCCAAAAGGCCAAGGGAGCCCAACCCAGCAATGCCCTGCTTTGGCAAGCCAAGGCCAAGCATTCCGGTGCCTAACCTTGGCAACCGTGGTCCTTTCCTCACCATATGTGCCCATGGTCTTCGCAAGACATCGTCAGAGGCGCCCAAAAGGCCAAGGGAGCCCAACCCAGCAATGCCCTGCTTTGGCAAGCCAAGGCCAAGCATTCCGGTGCCTAACCTTGGCAACCGTGGTCCTTTCCTCACCATATGCCATGGCCTTGTGCCCATGGTCTTCGCAAGACATCGTCCAAGGCGCCCAAAAGGAAAAGGGAGCCCAACCCAGCAATGCCCTGCTAGGGCAAGCCAAGGCCAAGCATTCCGGTGCCTAA
>NW_027518697.1:32057500-32060000 GCF_043159265.1 Tasmannia lanceolata | reverse complement strand
GCCAGTCCCCGACAGGAGCAATCGCGCATTTTCTTTGCAACCGACCATCAATGCTGCCCAACGAGGCCAGCACGAGCAGTCATCCGCGGTCCCCTGGCCCTGCGCACGTTTGTCTTTGAAACCGAGCATCAATGCCACAGAAAGTGCCGGGGCGCCAGCTGGAGCCATCATCCGCGTTGCCATGGCTCGCTTGGCCTTGGCTTGCCAGTCCCCGACACGAGCAATCGCGCATTTTCTTTGCAACCGACCATCAATGCCGCCCAACGAGGCCAGCACGAGCAGTCATCCGCGGTCCCCTGGCCCTGCGCACGTTTGTCTTTGAAACCGAGCATCAATGCCACAGAAAGTGCCCGGGCGCCAGCTGGAGCCATCATCCGACGTGCCATGGCTTTGGTCCCATGGTCTTCGCAACCGAGCATTCGTGACACCCGACGGGGCCAGGACACCAACCCTTCCGACACGAGCATTCGCGCATGTTCTTTGGCCACACAACGGCGCCAGCACGAGCAAAATCATCAGCGGTGCGGTGGCCTTGCACGGCCTTTTGTCTTTGGAACCAACCATCAGTGCCACGGGAAGTGCCGGAGTCCCGGCATCCGCGGTGCCAAGTCATTGCGCCCTTGGTCTCTGCAGCGGGGCATGCCGGGCACTCCCAACCATTGCAAGCAAGCAAGCAAGCAAGAAAGAAAGTAAGTAAGTAAGTATTACATATAGGGGCGGGACATGCGGGGAGTTCTGCGAAACGTGCACTACGGGGCACACGCGTACCTACCGGGCCATACCGACCCCTATTGGGGCACACGTGTGCATATCGGGGCATACCGGGCCTATCAGGGCACACGCGTACATACCGGGGCATACCGAGCCCTACTGGGGCACACGTGCGCATATCGGGGCATTCGCATGTATCCCAAGGCATACCGAGTCTATCCGGGCATATGCGTTCATACCGGGGCCTAACGGGCCTATCGGGGCATACTTGGGCATATCCGGGCAAAAAATGCCCAAAACTTGCGCAACCTTGGCAACCGTGGTCCATTCCTCACTATATGCCTAGCCCTGGCAACCGTGGTCCATTCCTCACTATATGCCTAGCCCTGGCAACCGTGGTCCATTCCTCACTATATGCCATGGCCTTGTGCCCATGGTCTTCACAAGACAGCATCCAAGGCGCCTGAAAGGCCAAGGGAGCCCAACCCAGCAATGCCCAGCCAAGGCCAGGCATTCCAGTGCCTGCCCGGGCAAAAACGCCCAAAGCATGCCCCATTCCTTAGCCTATCCAGGCAAAAATGCCCAAAACCAGCCCATTCCAGTGCCTATCCGGGCAAAAACGCCCAAAGCATGCCCATTCCTTAGCCTGTCCAGGCAAAAACGCCCAAAACCAGCACATTCCAGTGCCTATCCGGGCAAAAACGCCCTAAACCTGCGCATTCCAGCGCCCCGCAGCATGCCACCCTCCTATAGGGTTTGCGCAACCAACCCGCCTAACCACCAGTGGCAACCAAAGGTGCTGTTAGCGACGACTTCTGAAGACGCAACGAGACGCGACGGGTTTACGCCCAGACGCGACGAGACGATGCGGGATCTGCGCCCAACCATGCCTACACCCGCCGACTTGTTGCGGGAGCTGCTTGCCCAAGCATGCCTAGCGTGCAAGGCCTGCGTGCCCAAGGTCTGTGTGCAAGGCTAGTGCCCAAGGCTAGTGCGCAAGGCTAGTGCCCAAGGCTAGTGAGCAAGGCCTGGGTGCAAGGCTAGTGTGCAAGGCTGCTGTGCAAGGCTTGTGGGCAAGGCTGGTGCGCAAGGCTAGTGCCCAAGGGTTGTGTGCAAGGCTAGTGCCCAAGGCTAGTGCGCAAGGCTCGTGCCCAAGGCTAGTTCGCAAGGCTTGTGTGCAAGGCTAGTGCGATGGGCCAGTGCCCAAGGCTTGTGAGCCAGGCTTGTATGCATGGCTTGTGCGCAAGGCTTGTGTCCAAGGCTTTTGTGCAAGGCTCGTGCGCAAGGCTAGTGTGCAAGGCTTGTGCGCATTGGCAGGTAGCCCACCACCATGCACGATCCAAATGCCACTCACGCGACAACACGGTGCCAAGCCGGGCATGGTGTGCACTCAAAACCAATCAACGGACAGAGGTCATGCGTCATGGGGGGGATCTAGCAAGGCCATGGGGAAGGTCATGGAGGACCTTGGAAGCAAGCGCAAGACGAGAGCGAATCGAACAAGGGGCCAGGACGGGGCCTTGTGCCCATGGTCTTCGCAAGACAGCGTCCAAGGCGCCCGAAAGCCCAAGGGAACCCAAACCCGGCCGACACTTGCAATCGCACTTGCTCTCTGCAACACACCATCAATGCCGCCCAACGGGGCCAGCACGAGCAGTCATCCGCGGTCCCCTGGCCCTGCGCACGTTTGTCTTTGAAACCGAGCATCAATGCCACAGAAAGTGCCGGGGCGCCAGCTGGAGCCATCATCCGCGTTGCCATGGCTCGCTTGGCCTTGGCTTGCCAGGCC
>NW_027518697.1:32045000-32047500 GCF_043159265.1 Tasmannia lanceolata | reverse complement strand
AAGACAGCATCCAAGGCGCCTGAAAGGCCAAGGGAGCCCAACCCAGCAATGCCAAGCCAAGGCCAGGCATTCCAGTGCCTACCCGGGGAAAAACGCCCAAAGCATGCCCCATTCCTTAGCCTATCCAGGCAAAAACGCCCAAAACCAGCCCATTCCAGTGCCTATCCGGGCAAAAACGCCCAAAGCATGCCCATTCCTTAGCCTATCCAGGCAAAAACGCCCAAAACCAGCACATTCCAGTGCCTATCCGGGCAAAAACGCCCTAAACCTGCGCATTCCAGCGCCCCGCAGCATGCCACCCTCCTATAGGGTTTGCGGAACCAACCCGCCTAACCACCAGTGGCAACCAAAGGTGCTGTTAGCGACGACTTCTGAAGACGCAACGAGACGCGACGGGTTTGCGCCCAGACGCGACGAGACGATGCGGGATCTGCGCCCAGCCATGCCTACACCCGCCGACTTGCTGCGGGAGCTGCTCGCCCAAGCATGCCTAGCTTGCGAGGCCTGCGTGCAAGGCTAGTGTGCAAGGCTCGTGGGCAAGGCTAGTGCGCAAGGCTAGTGCCCAAGGTCTGTGTGCAAGGCTAGTGCCCAAGGCTAGTGCGCAAGGCTAGTGCCCAAGGCTAGTGAGCAAGGCCTGTGTGCAAGGCTAGTGTGCAAGGCTTGTATGCAAGGCTAGTGTGCAAGGCTGGTGTGCAAGGCTTGTGGGCAAGGCTGGTGCGCAAGGCTAGTGCCCAAGGGTTGTGTGCAAGGCTAGTGCCCAAGGCTAGTGCGCAAGGCTCGTGCCCAAGGCTAGTGCGCAAGGCTTGTGTGCAAGGCTAGTGCGATGGGCCAGTGCCCAAGGCTTGTGAGCAAGGCTTGTATGCATGGCTTGTGTGCAAGGCTTGTGTGCATGGCTTGTGCGCAAGGCTTGTGTCCAAGGCTTTTGTGCAAGGCTCGTGCGCAAGGCTAGTGTGCAAGGCTTGTGCGCATTGGCAGGTAGCCCACCACCATGCACGATCCAAATGCCACTCAAGCGACAACACGGTGCCAAGCCGGGCATGGTGTGCACTCAAAACCAATCAACGGACAGAGGTCATGCGTCATGGGGGGGATCTAGCAAGGCCATGGGGAAGGTCATGGAGGACCTTGGAAGCAAGCGCAAGACGAGAGCGAATCGAACAAGGGGCCAGGACGGGGCCTTGTGCCCATGGTCTTCGCAAGACTGCGTCCAAGGCGCCCGAAAGCCCAAGGGAACCCAAACCCGGCCGACACTTGCAATCGCACATGCTCTCTGCAACACACCATCAATGCCGCCCAACGGGGCCAGCACGAGCAGTCATCCGCGGTCCCCTGGCCCTGCGCACGTTTGTCTTTGAAACCGAGCATCAATGCCACAGAAAGTGCCGGGGCGCCAGCTGGAGCCATCATCCGCGGCCTTGGCTTGCCAGTCCCCGACACGAGCAATCGCGCATTTTCTTTGCAACCGACCATCAATGCCGCCCAACGAGGCCAGCACGAGCAGTCATCCGCGGTCCCCTGGCCCTGCGCACGTTTGTCTTTGAAACCGAGCATCAATGCCACAGAAAGTGCCGGGGCGCCAGCTGGAGCCATCATCCGCGTTGCCATGGCTCGCTTGGCCTTGGCTTGCCAGTCCCCGACACGAGCAATCGCGCATTTTCTTTGCAACCGACCATCAATGCCGCCCAACGAGGCCAGCACGAGCAGTCATCCGCGGTCCCCTGGCCCTGCGCACGTTTGTCTTTGAAACCGAGCATCAATGCCACAGAAAGTGCCCGGGCGCCAGCTGGAGCCATCATCCGACGTGCCATGGCTTTGGTCCCATGGTCTTCGCAACCGAGCATTCGTGACACCCGACGGGGCCAGGACACCAACCCTTCCGACACGAGCATTCGCGCATGTTCTTTGGCCACACAACGGCGCCAGCACGAGCAAAATCATCCGCGGTGCGGTGGCCTTGCACGGCCTTTTGTCTTTGGAACCAACCATCAGTGCCACGGGAAGTGCCGGAGTCCCGGCATCCGCGGTGCCAAGTCATTGCGCCCTTGGTCTCTGCAGCGGGGCATGCCGGGCACTCCCAACCATTGCAAGCAAGCAAGCAAGCAAGAAAGAAAGTAAGTAAGTAAGTAAGTATTACATATAGGGGCGGGACATGCGGGGAGATCTGCGAAACGTGCACTACGGGGCACACGCGTACCTACCGGGGCATACCGACCCCTATTGGGGCACACGTGTGCATATCGGGGCATACCGGGGCATACCGAGCCCTACTGGGGCACACGTGCGCATATCGGGGCGTACCAAGCCTATCGGGGCATACGCATGTATCCCAAGGCATACCGAGTCTATCCGGGCATACGCGTTCATACCGGGGCGTAACGGGCCTATCGGGGCATACTTGGGCATATCCGGGCAAAAAATGCCCAAAACTTGCGCAACCTTGGCAACCGTGGTCCATTCCTCTCTATATACCTAGCCTTGGCAACCGTGGTCCATTCCTCAC
>NW_027518697.1:32030000-32035000 GCF_043159265.1 Tasmannia lanceolata | reverse complement strand
TTGTGTGCAAGGCTTGTGTGCATGGCTTGTGCGCAAGGCTTGTGTCCAAGGCTTTTGTGCAAGGCTCGTGCGCAAGGCTAGTGTGCAAGGCTTGTGCGCATTGGCAGGTAGCCCACCACCATGCACGATCCAAATGCCACTCAAGCGACAACACGGTGCCAAGCCGGGCATGGTGTGCACTCAAAACCAATCAACGGACAGAGGTCATGCGTCATGGGGGGGATCTAGCAAGGCCATGGGGAAGGTCATGGAGGACCTTGGAAGCAAGCGCAAGACGAGAGCGAATCGAACAAGGGGCCAGGACGGGGCCTTGTGCCCATGGTCTTCGCAAGACTGCGTCCAAGGCGCCCGAAAGCCCAAGGGAACCCAAACCCGGCCGACACTTGCAATCGCACATGCTCTCTGCAACACACCATCAATGCCGCCCAACGGGGCCAGCACGAGCAGTCATCCGCGGTCCCCTGGCCCTGCGCACGTTTGTCTTTGAAACCGAGCATCAATGCCACAGAAAGTGCCGGGGCGCCAGCTGGAGCCATCATCCGCGGCCTTGGCTTGCCAGTCCCCGACACGAGCAATCGCGCATTTTCTTTGCAACCGACCATCAATGCCGCCCAACGAGGCCAGCACGAGCAGTCATCCGCGGTCCCCTGGCCCTGCGCACGTTTGTCTTTGAAACCGAGCATCAATGCCACAGAAAGTGCCGGGGCGCCAGCTGGAGCCATCATCCGCGTTGCCATGGCTCGCTTGGCCTTGGCTTGCCAGTCCCCGACACGAGCAATCGCGCATTTTCTTTGCAACCGACCATCAATGCCGCCCAACGAGGCCAGCACGAGCAGTCATCCGCGGTCCCCTGGCCCTGCGCACGTTTGTCTTTGAAACCGAGCATCAATGCCACAGAAAGTGCCCGGGCGCCAGCTGGAGCCATCATCCGACGTGCCATGGCTTTGGTCCCATGGTCTTCGCAACCGAGCATTCGTGACACCCGACGGGGCCAGGACACCAACCCTTCCGACACGAGCATTCGCGCATGTTCTTTGGCCACACAACGGCGCCAGCACGAGCAAAATCATCAGCGGTGCGGTGGCCTTGCACGGCCTTTTGTCTTTGGAACCAACCATCAGTGCCACGGGAAGTGCCGGAGTCCCGGCATCCGCGGTGCCAAGTCATTGCGCCCTTGGTCTCTGCAGCGGGGCATGCCGGGCACTCCCAACCATTGCAAGCAAGCAAGCAAGCAAGAAAGAAAGTAAGTAAGTAAGTAAGTATTACATATAGGGGCGGGACATGCGGGGAGTTCTGCGAAACGTGCACTACGGGGCACACGCGTACCTACCGGGCCATACCGACCCCTATTGGGGCACACGTGTGCATATCGGGGCATACCGGGCCTATCAGGGCACACGCGTACATACCGGGGCATACCGAGCCCTACTGGGGCACACGTGCGCATATCGGGGCGTACCAAGCCTATCGGGGCATTCGCATGTATCCCAAGGCATACCGAGTCTATCCGGGCATATGCGTTCATACCGGGGCCTAACGGGCCTATCGGGGCATACTTGGGCATATCCGGGCAAAAAATGCCCAAAACTTGCGCAACCTTGGCAACCGTGGTCCATTCCTCACTATATGCCTAGCCCTGGCAACCGTGGTCCATTCCTCACTATATGCCATGGCCTTGTGCCCATGGTCTTCACAAGACAGCATCCAAGGCGCCTGAAAGGCCAAGGGAGCCCAACCCAGCAATGCCCAGCCAAGGCCAGGCATTCCAGTGCCTGCCCGGGCAAAAACGCCCAAAGCATGCCCCATTCCTTAGCCTATCCAGGCAAAAACGCCCAAAACCAGCCCATTCCAGTGCCTATCCGGGCAAAAACGCCCAAAGCATGCCCATTCCTTAGCCTGTCCAGGCAAAAACGCCCAAAACCAGCACATTCCAGTGCCTATCCGGGCAAAAACGCCCTAAACCTGCGCATTCCAGCGCCCCGCAGCATGCCACCCTCCTATAGGGTTTGCGCAACCAACCCGCCTAACCACCAGTGGCAACCAAAGGTGCTGTTAGCGACGACTTCTGAAGACGCAACGAGACGCGACGGGTTTGCGCCCAGACGCGACGAGACGATGCGGGATCTGCGCCCAACCATGCCTACACCCGCCGACTTGTTGCGGGAGCTGCTTGCCCAAGCATGCCTAGCGTGCAAGGCCTGCGTGCCCAAGGTCTGTGTGCAAGGCTAGTGCCCAAGGCTAGTGCGCAAGGCTAGTGCCCAAGGCTAGTGAGCAAGGCCTGGGTGCAAGGCTAGTGTGCAAGGCTTGTATGCAAGGCTAGTGTGCAAGGCTGCTGTGCAAGGCTTGTGGGCAAGGCTGGTGCGCAAGGCTAGTGCCCAAGGGTTGTGTGCAAGGCTAGTGCCCAAGGCTAGTGCGCAAGGCTCGTGCCCAAGGCTAGTTCGCAAGGCTTGTGTGCAAGGCTAGTGCGATGGGCCAGTGCCCAAGGCTTGTGAGCCAGGCTTGTATGCATGGCTTGTGCGCAAGGCTTGTGTCCAAGGCTTTTGTGCAAGGCTCGTGCGCAAGGCTAGTGTGCGAGGCTTGTGCGCATTGGCAGGTAGCCCACCACCATGCACGATCCAAATGCCACTCACGCGACAACACGGTGCCAAGCCGGGCATGGTGTGCACTCAAAACCAATCAACGGACAGAGGTCATGCGTCATGGGGGGGATCTAGCAAGGCCATGGGGAAGGTCATGGAGGACCTTGGAAGCAAGCGCAAGACGAGAGCGAATCGAACAAGGGGCCAGGACGGGGCCTTGTGCCCATGGTCTTCGCAAGACAGCGTCCAAGGCGCCCGAAAGCCCAAGGGAACCCAAACCCGGCCGACACTTGCAATCGCACATGCTCTCTGCAACACACCATCAATGCCGCCCAACGGGGCCAGCACGAGCAGTCATCCGCGGTCCCCTGGCCCTGCGCACGTTTGTCTTTGAAACCGAGCATCAATGCCACAGAAAGTGCCGGGGCGCCAGCTGGAGCCATCATCCGCGTTGCCATGGCTCGCTTGGCCTTGGCTTGCCAGGCCCCGACACGAGCAATCGCGCATTTTCTTTGCAACCGACCATCAATGCCGCCCAACGGGGCCAGCACGAGCAGTCATCCGCGGTCCCCTGGCCCTGCGCACGTTTGTCTTTGAAACAGAGCATCAATGCCACAGAAAGTGCCGGGGCGCCAGCTGGAGCCATCATCCGACGTGCCATGGCTTTGGTCCCATGGTCTTCGCAACCGAGCATTCGTGACACCCGACGGGGCCAGGACACCAACCCTTCCGACACGAGCATTCGCGCATGTTCTTTGGCCACACAACGGCGCCAGCACGAGCAAAATCATCCGCGGTGCGGTGGCCTTGCACGGCCTTTTGTCTTTGGAACCAACCATCAGTGCCACGGGAAGTGCCGGAGTCCCGGCATCCGCGGTGCCAAGTCATTGCGCCCTTGGTCTCTGCAGCGGGGCATGCCGGGCACTCCCAACCATTGCAAGCAAGCAAGCAAGCAAGAAAGAAAGTAAGTAAGTAAGTAAGTATTACATATAGGGGCGGGACATGCGGGGAGATCTGCGAAACGTGCACTACGGGGCACACGCGTACCTACCGGGGCATACCGACCCCTATTGGGGCACACGTGTGCATATCGGGGCATACCGGGGCATACCGAGCCCTACTGGGGCACACGTGCGCATATCGGGGCGTACCAAGCCTATCGGGGCATACGCATGTATCCCAAGGCATACCGAGTCTATCCGGGCATACGCGTTCATACCGGGGCGTAACGGGCCTATCGGGGCATACTTGGGCATATCCGGGCAAAAAATGCCCAAAACTTGCGCAACCTTGGCAACCGTGGTCCATTCCTCTCTATATACCTAGCCTTGGCAACCGTGGTCCATTCCTCACTATATGCCATGGCCTTGTGCCCATGGTCTTCCCAAGACAGCGTCCAAGGCGCCCGGAAGGCCAAGGGAGCCCAACCCAGCGATGCCCTGCTATGGCAAGCCAAGGCCAAGCATTCCGGTGCCTATCCGGGCAAAAATGCGATTCCTCTCTATATGCCTAGCCTTGGCAACCGTGGTCCATTCCTCACCATATGCCATGGCCTTGTGCCCATGGTCTTCCCAAGACAGCGTCCAAGGCGCCCGGAAGGCCAAGGGAGCCCAACCCAGCAATGCCCTGCTTTGGCAAGCCAAGGCCAAGCATTCCGGTGCCTAACCTTGGCAACCGTGGTCCTTTCCTCACCATATGCCATGGCCTTGTGCCCATGGTCTTCGCAAGACATCGTCAGAGGCGCCCAAAAGGCCAAGGGAGCCCAACCCAGCAATGCCCTGCTTTGGCAAGCCAAGGCCAAGAATTCCGGTGCCTAACCTTGGCAACCGTGGTCCTTTCCTCACCATATGCCATGGCCTTGTGCCCATGGTCTTCGCAAGACATCGTCAGAGGCGCCCAAAAGGCCAAGGGAGCCCAACCCAGCAATGCCCTGCTTTGGCAAGCCAAGGCCAAGCATTCCGGTGCCTAACCTTGGCAACCGTGGTCCTTTCCTCACCATATGCCATGGCCTTGTGCCCATGGTCTTCGCAAGACATCGTCCAAGGCGCCCAAAAGGCCAAGGGAGCCCAACCCAGCAATGCCCTGCTAGGGCAAGCCAAGGCCAAGCATTCCGGTGCCTAACCTTGGCAACCGTGGTCCTTTCCTCACCATATGCCATGGCCTTGTGCCCATGGTCTTCGCAAGACATCGTCCAAGGCGCCCAAAAGGCCAAGGGAGCCCAACCCAGCAATGCCCTGCTAGGACAAGCCAAGGCCAAGCATTCCGGTGCCTATCCGGGCAAAAACGCCCAAAGCATGCCCATTCCTTAGCCTATCCAGGCAAAAACGCCCAAAATCTGCACATTCTAGTGCCTATCCGGGCAAAAACGCCCACCAGCATGCCACCCTCCTATAGGGTTTGCGCAACCAACCAGCCTAACCA
>NW_027518697.1:32017500-32020000 GCF_043159265.1 Tasmannia lanceolata | reverse complement strand
ATCCCAAGGCATACCGAGTCTATCCGGGCATATGCGTTCATACCGGGGCCTAACGGGCCTATCGGGGCATACTTGGGCATATCCGGGCAAAAAATGCCCAAAACTTGCGCAACCTTGGCAACCGTGGTCCATTCCTCACTATATGCCTAGCCCTGGCAACCGTGGTCCATTCCTCACTATATGCCATGGCCTTGTGCCCATGGTCTTCACAAGACAGCATCCAAGGCGCCTGAAAGGCCAAGGGAGCCCAACCCAGCAATGCCCAGCCAAGGCCAGGCATTCCAGTGCCTGCCCGGGCAAAAACGCCCAAAGCATGCCCCATTCCTTAGCCTATCCAGGCAAAAACGCCCAAAACCAGCCCATTCCAGTGCCTATCCGGGCAAAAACGCCCAAAGCATGCCCATTCCTTAGCCTGTCCAGGCAAAAACGCCCAAAACCAGCACATTCCAGTGCCTATCCGGGCAAAAACGCCCTAAACCTGCGCATTCCAGCGCCCCGCAGCATGCCACCCTCCTATAGGGTTTGCGCAACCAACCCGCCTAACCACCAGTGGCAACCAAAGGTGCTGTTAGCGACGACTTCTGAAGACGCAACGAGACGCGACGGGTTTGCGCCCAGACGCGACGAGACGATGCGGGATCTGCGCCCAACCATGCCTACACCCGCCGACTTGTTGCGGGAGCTGCTTGCCCAAGCATGCCTAGCGTGCAAGGCCTGCGTGCCCAAGGTCTGTGTGCAAGGCTAGTGCCCAAGGCTAGTGCGCAAGGCTAGTGCCCAAGGCTAGTGAGCAAGGCCTGGGTGCAAGGCTAGTGTGCAAGGCTTGTATGCAAGGCTAGTGTGCAAGGCTGCTGTGCAAGGCTTGTGGGCAAGGCTGGTGCGCAAGGCTAGTGCCCAAGGGTTGTGTGCAAGGCTAGTGCCCAAGGCTAGTGCGCAAGGCTCGTGCCCAAGGCTAGTTCGCAAGGCTTGTGTGCAAGGCTAGTGCGATGGGCCAGTGCCCAAGGCTTGTGAGCCAGGCTTGTATGCATGGCTTGTGCGCAAGGCTTGTGTCCAAGGCTTTTGTGCAAGGCTCGTGCGCAAGGCTAGTGTGCGAGGCTTGTGCGCATTGGCAGGTAGCCCACCACCATGCACGATCCAAATGCCACTCACGCGACAACACGGTGCCAAGCCGGGCATGGTGTGCACTCAAAACCAATCAACGGACAGAGGTCATGCGTCATGGGGGGGATCTAGCAAGGCCATGGGGAAGGTCATGGAGGACCTTGGAAGCAAGCGCAAGACGAGAGCGAATCGAACAAGGGGCCAGGACGGGGCCTTGTGCCCATGGTCTTCGCAAGACAGCGTCCAAGGCGCCCGAAAGCCCAAGGGAACCCAAACCCGGCCGACACTTGCAATCGCACATGCTCTCTGCAACACACCATCAATGCCGCCCAACGGGGCCAGCACGAGCAGTCATCCGCGGTCCCCTGGCCCTGCGCACGTTTGTCTTTGAAACCGAGCATCAATGCCACAGAAAGTGCCGGGGCGCCAGCTGGAGCCATCATCCGCGTTGCCATGGATCGCTTGGCCTTGGCTTGCCAGGCCCCGACACGAGCAATCGCGCATTTTCTTTGCAACCGACCATCAATGCCGCCCAACGGGGCCAGCACGAGCAGTCATCCGCGGTCCCCTGGCCCTGCGCACGTTTGTCTTTGAAACAGAGCATCAATGCCACAGAAAGTGCCGGGGCGCCAGCTGGAGCCATCATCCGACGTGCCATGGCTTTGGTCCCATGGTCTTCGCAACCGAGCATTCGTGACACCCGACGGGGCCAGGACACCAACCCTTCCGACACGAGCATTCGCGCATGTTCTTTGGCCACACAACGGCGCCAGCACGAGCAAAATCATCCGCGGTGCGGTGGCCTTGCACGGCCTTTTGTCTTTGGAACCAACCATCAGTGCCACGGGAAGTGCCGGAGTCCCGGCATCCGCGGTGCCAAGTCATTGCGCCCTTGGTCTCTGCAGCGGGGCATGCCGGGCACTCCCAACCATTGCAAGCAAGCAAGCAAGCAAGAAAGAAAGTAAGTAAGTAAGTAAGTATTACATATAGGGGCGGGACATGCGGGGAGATCTGCGAAACGTGCACTACGGGGCACACGCGTACCTACCGGGGCATACCGACCCCTATTGGGGCACACGTGTGCATATCGGGGCATACCGGGGCATACCGAGCCCTACTGGGGCACACGTGCGCATATCGGGGCGTACCAAGCCTATCGGGGCATACGCATGTATCCCAAGGCATACCGAGTCTATCCGGGCATACGCGTTCATACCGGGGCGTAACGGGCCTATCGGGGCATACTTGGGCATATCCGGGCAAAAAATGCCCAAAACTTGCGCAACCTTGGCAACCGTGGTCCATTCCTCTCTATATACCTAGCCTTGGCAACCGTGGTCCATTCCTCACTATATGCCATGGCCTTGTGCCCATGGTCTTCCCAAGACAGCGTCCAAGGCGC
>NW_027518697.1:32002500-32007500 GCF_043159265.1 Tasmannia lanceolata | reverse complement strand
AGGCTTGTGTCCAAGGCTTTTGTGCAAGGCTCGTGCGCAAGGCTAGTGTGCAAGGCTTGTGCGCATTGGCAGGTAGCCCACCACCATGCAAGATCCAAATGCCACTCAAGCGACAACACGGTGCCAAGCCGGGCATGGTGTGCACTCAAAACCAATCAACGGACAGAGGTCATGCGTCATGGGGGGGATCTAGCAAGGCCATGGGGAAGGTCATGGAGGACCTTGGAAGCAAGCGCAAGACGAGAGCGAATCGAACAAGGGGCCAGGACGGGGCCTTGTGCCCATGGTCTTCGCAAGACTGCGTCCAAGGCGCCCGAAAGCCCAAGGGAACCCAAACCCGGCCGACACTTGCAATCGCACATGCTCTCTGCAACACACCATCAATGCCGCCCAACGGGGCCAGCACGAGCAGTCATCCGCGGTCCCCTGGCCCTGCGCACGTTTGTCTTTGAAACCGAGCATCAATGCCACAGAAAGTGCCGGGGCGCCAGCTGGAGCCATCATCCGCGGCCTTGGCTTGCCAGTCCCCGACACGAGCAATCGCGCATTTTCTTTGCAACCGACCATCAATGCCGCCCAACGAGGCCAGCACGAGCAGTCATCCGCGGTCCCCTGGCCCTGCGCACGTTTGTCTTTGAAACCGAGCATCAATGCCACAGAAAGTGCCGGGGCGCCAGCTGGAGCCATCATCCGCGTTGCCATGGCTCGCTTGGCCTTGGCTTGCCAGTCCCCGACACGAGCAATCGCGCATTTTCTTTGCAACCGACCATCAATGCCGCCCAACGAGGCCAGCACGAGCAGTCATCCGCGGTCCCCTGGCCCTGCGCACGTTTGTCTTTGAAACCGAGCATCAATGCCACAGAAAGTGCCCGGGCGCCAGCTGGAGCCATCATCCGACGTGCCATGGCTTTGGTCCCATGGTCTTCGCAACCGAGCATTCGTGACACCCGACGGGGCCAGGACACCAACCCTTCCGACACGAGCATTCGCGCATGTTCTTTGGCCACACAACGGCGCCAGCACGAGCAAAATCATCAGCGGTGCGGTGGCCTTGCACGGCCTTTTGTCTTTGGAACCAACCATCAGTGCCACGGGAAGTGCCGGAGTCCCGGCATCCGCGGTGCCAAGTCATTGCGCCCTTGGTCTCTGCAGCGGGGCATGCCGGGCACTCCCAACCATTGCAAGCAAGCAAGCAAGCAAGAAAGAAAGTAAGTAAGTAAGTAAGTATTACATATAGGGGCGGGACATGCGGGGAGTTCTGCGAAACGTGCACTACGGGGCACACGCGTACCTACCGGGCCATACCGACCCCTATTGGGGCACACGTGTGCATATCGGGGCATACCGGGCCTATCAGGGCACACGCGTACATACCGGGGCATACCGAGCCCTACTGGGGCACGCGTGCGCATATCGGGGCGTACCAAGCCTATCGGGGCATTCGCATGTATCCCAAGGCATACCGAGTCTATCCGGGCATATGCGTTCATACCGGGGCCTAACGGGCCTATCGGGGCATACTTGGGCATATCCGGGCAAAAAATGCCCAAAACTTGCGCAACCTTGGCAACCGTGGTCCATTCCTCACTATATGCCTAGCCCTGGCAACCGTGGTCCATTCCTCACTATATGCCATGGCCTTGTGCCCATGGTCTTCACAAGACAGCATCCAAGGCGCCTGAAAGGCCAAGGGAGCCCAACCCAGCAATGCCCAGCCAAGGCCAGGCATTCCAGTGCCTGCCCGGGCAAAAACGCCCAAAGCATGCCCCATTCCTTAGCCTATCCAGGCAAAAACGCCCAAAACCAGCCCATTCCAGTGCCTATCCGGGCAAAAACGCCCAAAGCATGCCCATTCCTTAGCCTGTCCAGGCAAAAACGCCCAAAACCAGCACATTCCAGTGCCTATCCGGGCAAAAACGCCCTAAACCTGCGCATTCCAGCGCCCCGCAGCATGCCACCCTCCTATAGGGTTTGCGCAACCAACCCGCCTAACCACCAGTGGCAACCAAAGGTGCTGTTAGCGACGACTTCTGAAGACGCAACGAGACGCGACGGGTTTGCGCCCAGACGCGACGAGACGATGCGGGATCTGCGCCCAACCATGCCTACACCCGCCGACTTGTTGCGGGAGCTGCTTGCCCAAGCATGCCTAGCGTGCAAGGCCTGCGTGCCCAAGGTCTGTGTGCAAGGCTAGTGCCCAAGGCTAGTGCGCAAGGCTAGTGCCCAAGGCTAGTGAGCAAGGCCTGGGTGCAAGGCTAGTGTGCAAGGCTTGTATGCAAGGCTAGTGTGCAAGGCTGCTGTGCAAGGCTTGTGGGCAAGGCTGGTGCGCAAGGCTAGTGCCCAAGGGTTGTGTGCAAGGCTAGTGCCCAAGGCTAGTGCGCAAGGCTCGTGCCCAAGGCTAGTTCGCAAGGCTTGTGTGCAAGGCTAGTGCGATGGGCCAGTGCCCAAGGCTTGTGAGCCAGGCTTGTATGCATGGCTTGTGCGCAAGGCTTGTGTCCAAGGCTTTTGTGCAAGGCTCGTGCGCAAGGCTAGTGTGCGAGGCTTGTGCGCATTGGCAGGTAGCCCACCACCATGCACGATCCAAATGCCACTCACGCGACAACACGGTGCCAAGCCGGGCATGGTGTGCACTCAAAACCAATCAACGGACAGAGGTCATGCGTCATGGGGGGGATCTAGCAAGGCCATGGGGAAGGTCATGGAGGACCTTGGAAGCAAGCGCAAGACGAGAGCGAATCGAACAAGGGGCCAGGACGGGGCCTTGTGCCCATGGTCTTCGCAAGACAGCGTCCAAGGCGCCCGAAAGCCCAAGGGAACCCAAACCCGGCCGACACTTGCAATCGCACATGCTCTCTGCAACACACCATCAATGCCGCCCAACGGGGCCAGCACGAGCAGTCATCCGCGGTCCCCTGGCCCTGCGCACGTTTGTCTTTGAAACCGAGCATCAATGCCACAGAAAGTGCCGGGGCGCCAGCTGGAGCCATCATCCGCGTTGCCATGGCTCGCTTGGCCTTGGCTTGCCAGGCCCCGACACGAGCAATCGCGCATTTTCTTTGCAACCGACCATCAATGCCGCCCAACGGGGCCAGCACGAGCAGTCATCCGCGGTCCCCTGGCCCTGCGCACGTTTGTCTTTGAAACAGAGCATCAATGCCACAGAAAGTGCCGGGGCGCCAGCTGGAGCCATCATCCGACGTGCCATGGCTTTGGTCCCATGGTCTTCGCAACCGAGCATTCGTGACACCCGACGGGGCCAGGACACCAACCCTTCCGACACGAGCATTCGCGCATGTTCTTTGGCCACACAACGGCGCCAGCACGAGCAAAATCATCCGCGGTGCGGTGGCCTTGCACGGCCTTTTGTCTTTGGAACCAACCATCAGTGCCACGGGAAGTGCCGGAGTCCCGGCATCCGCGGTGCCAAGTCATTGCGCCCTTGGTCTCTGCAGCGGGGCATGCCGGGCACTCCCAACCATTGCAAGCAAGCAAGCAAGCAAGAAAGAAAGTAAGTAAGTAAGTAAGTATTACATATAGGGGCGGGACATGCGGGGAGATCTGCGAAACGTGCACTACGGGGCACACGCGTACCTACCGGGGCATACCGACCCCTATTGGGGCACACGTGTGCATATCGGGGCATACCGGGGCATACCGAGCCCTACTGGGGCACACGTGCGCATATCGGGGCGTACCAAGCCTATCGGGGCATACGCATGTATCCCAAGGCATACCGAGTCTATCCGGGCATACGCGTTCATACCGGGGCGTAACGGGCCTATCGGGGCATACTTGGGCATATCCGGGCAAAAAATGCCCAAAACTTGCGCAACCTTGGCAACCGTGGTCCATTCCTCTCTATATACCTAGCCTTGGCAACCGTGGTCCATTCCTCACTATATGCCATGGCCTTGTGCCCATGGTCTTCCCAAGACAGCGTCCAAGGCGCCCGGAAGGCCAAGGGAGCCCAACCCAGCGATGCCCTGCTATGGCAAGCCAAGGCCAAGCATTCCGGTGCCTATCCGGGCAAAAATGCGATTCCTCTCTATATGCCTAGCCTTGGCAACCGTGGTCCATTCCTCACCATATGCCATGGCCTTGTGCCCATGGTCTTCCCAAGACAGCGTCCAAGGCGCCCGGAAGGCCAAGGGAGCCCAACCCAGCAATGCCCTGCTTTGGCAAGCCAAGGCCAAGCATTCCGGTGCCTAACCTTGGCAACCGTGGTCCTTTCCTCACCATATGCCATGGCCTTGTGCCCATGGTCTTCGCAAGACATCGTCAGAGGCGCCCAAAAGGCCAAGGGAGCCCAACCCAGCAATGCCCTGCTTTGGCAAGCCAAGGCCAAGCATTCCGGTGCCTAACCTTGGCAACCGTGGTCCTTTCCTCACCATATGCCATGGCCTTGTGCCCATGGTCTTCGCAAGACATCGTCAGAGGCGCCCAAAAGGCCAAGGGAGCCCAACCCAGCAATGCCCTGCTTTGGCAAGCCAAGGCCAAGCATTCCGGTGCCTAACCTTGGCAACCGTGGTCCTTTCCTCACCATATGCCATGGCCTTGTGCCCATGGTCTTCGCAAGACATCGTCCAAGGCGCCCAAAAGGCCAAGGGAGCCCAACCCAGCAATGCCCTGCTAGGGCAAGCCAAGGCCAAGCATTCCGGTGCCTAACCTTGGCAACCGTGGTCCTTTCCTCACCATATGCCATGGCCTTGTGCCCATGGTCTTCGCAAGACATCGTCCAAGGCGCCCAAAAGGCCAAGGGAGCCCAACCCAGCAATGCCCTGCTAGGACAAGCCAAGGCCAAGCATTCCGGTGCCTATCCGGGCAAAAACGCCCAAAGCATGCCCATTCCTTAGCCTATCCAGGCAAAAACGCCCAAAATCTGCACATTCTAGTGCCTATCCGGGCAAAAACGCCCACCAGCATGCCACCCTCCTATAGGGTTTGCGCAACCAACCAGCCTAACCACCAGTGGCAACCAAAGGTGCTGTTAGCGACGACTT
>NW_027518697.1:31990000-31992500 GCF_043159265.1 Tasmannia lanceolata | reverse complement strand
GCATGTATCCCAAGGCATACCGAGTCTATCCGGGCATATGCGTTCATACCGGGGCCTAACGGGCCTATCGGGGCATACTTGGGCATATCCGGGCAAAAAATGCCCAAAACTTGCGCAACCTTGGCAACCGTGGTCCATTCCTCACTATATGCCTAGCCCTGGCAACCGTGGTCCATTCCTCACTATATGCCATGGCCTTGTGCCCATGGTCTTCACAAGACAGCATCCAAGGCGCCTGAAAGGCCAAGGGAGCCCAACCCAGCAATGCCCAGCCAAGGCCAGGCATTCCAGTGCCTGCCCGGGCAAAAACGCCCAAAGCATGCCCCATTCCTTAGCCTATCCAGGCAAAAACGCCCAAAACCAGCCCATTCCAGTGCCTATCCGGGCAAAAACGCCCAAAGCATGCCCATTCCTTAGCCTGTCCAGGCAAAAACGCCCAAAACCAGCACATTCCAGTGCCTATCCGGGCAAAAACGCCCTAAACCTGCGCATTCCAGCGCCCCGCAGCATGCCACCCTCCTATAGGGTTTGCGCAACCAACCCGCCTAACCACCAGTGGCAACCAAAGGTGCTGTTAGCGACGACTTCTGAAGACGCAACGAGACGCGACGGGTTTGCGCCCAGACGCGACGAGACGATGCGGGATCTGCGCCCAACCATGCCTACACCCGCCGACTTGTTGCGGGAGCTGCTTGCCCAAGCATGCCTAGCGTGCAAGGCCTGCGTGCCCAAGGTCTGTGTGCAAGGCTAGTGCCCAAGGCTAGTGCGCAAGGCTAGTGCCCAAGGCTAGTGAGCAAGGCCTGGGTGCAAGGCTAGTGTGCAAGGCTTGTATGCAAGGCTAGTGTGCAAGGCTGCTGTGCAAGGCTTGTGGGCAAGGCTGGTGCGCAAGGCTAGTGCCCAAGGGTTGTGTGCAAGGCTAGTGCCCAAGGCTAGTGCGCAAGGCTCGTGCCCAAGGCTAGTTCGCAAGGCTTGTGTGCAAGGCTAGTGCGATGGGCCAGTGCCCAAGGCTTGTGAGCCAGGCTTGTATGCATGGCTTGTGCGCAAGGCTTGTGTCCAAGGCTTTTGTGCAAGGCTCGTGCGCAAGGCTAGTGTGCGAGGCTTGTGCGCATTGGCAGGTAGCCCACCACCATGCACGATCCAAATGCCACTCACGCGACAACACGGTGCCAAGCCGGGCATGGTGTGCACTCAAAACCAATCAACGGACAGAGGTCATGCGTCATGGGGGGGATCTAGCAAGGCCATGGGGAAGGTCATGGAGGACCTTGGAAGCAAGCGCAAGACGAGAGCGAATCGAACAAGGGGCCAGGACGGGGCCTTGTGCCCATGGTCTTCGCAAGACAGCGTCCAAGGCGCCCGAAAGCCCAAGGGAACCCAAACCCGGCCGACACTTGCAATCGCACATGCTCTCTGCAACACACCATCAATGCCGCCCAACGGGGCCAGCACGAGCAGTCATCCGCGGTCCCCTGGCCCTGCGCACGTTTGTCTTTGAAACCGAGCATCAATGCCACAGAAAGTGCCGGGGCGCCAGCTGGAGCCATCATCCGCGTTGCCATGGCTCGCTTGGCCTTGGCTTGCCAGGCCCCGACACGAGCAATCGCGCATTTTCTTTGCAACCGACCATCAATGCCGCCCAACGGGGCCAGCACGAGCAGTCATCCGCGGTCCCCTGGCCCTGCGCACGTTTGTCTTTGAAACAGAGCATCAATGCCACAGAAAGTGCCGGGGCGCCAGCTGGAGCCATCATCCGACGTGCCATGGCTTTGGTCCCATGGTCTTCGCAACCGAGCATTCGTGACACCCGACGGGGCCAGGACACCAACCCTTCCGACACGAGCATTCGCGCATGTTCTTTGGCCACACAACGGCGCCAGCACGAGCAAAATCATCCGCGGTGCGGTGGCCTTGCACGGCCTTTTGTCTTTGGAACCAACCATCAGTGCCACGGGAAGTGCCGGAGTCCCGGCATCCGCGGTGCCAAGTCATTGCGCCCTTGGTCTCTGCAGCGGGGCATGCCGGGCACTCCCAACCATTGCAAGCAAGCAAGCAAGCAAGAAAGAAAGTAAGTAAGTAAGTAAGTATTACATATAGGGGCGGGACATGCGGGGAGATCTGCGAAACGTGCACTACGGGGCACACGCGTACCTACCGGGGCATACCGACCCCTATTGGGGCACACGTGTGCATATCGGGGCATACCGGGGCATACCGAGCCCTACTGGGGCACACGTGCGCATATCGGGGCGTACCAAGCCTATCGGGGCATACGCATGTATCCCAAGGCATACCGAGTCTATCCGGGCATACGCGTTCATACCGGGGCGTAACGGGCCTATCGGGGCATACTTGGGCATATCCGGGCAAAAAATGCCCAAAACTTGCGCAACCTTGGCAACCGTGGTCCATTCCTCTCTATATACCTAGCCTTGGCAACCGTGGTCCATTCCTCACTATATGCCATGGCCTTGTGCCCATGGTCTTCCCAAGACAGCGTCCA
>NW_027518697.1:31977500-31980000 GCF_043159265.1 Tasmannia lanceolata | reverse complement strand
AAGGCTTGTGTCCAAGGCTTTTGTGCAAGGCTCGTGCGCAAGGCTAGTGTGCAAGGCTTGTGCGCATTGGCAGGTAGCCCACCACCATGCACGATCCAAATGCCACTCAAGCGACAACACGGTGCCAAGCCGGGCATGGTGTGCACTCAAAACCAATCAACGGACAGAGGTCATGCGTCATGGGGGGGATCTAGCAAGGCCATGGGGAAGGTCATGGAGGACCTTGGAAGCAAGCGCAAGACGAGAGCGAATCGAACAAGGGGCCAGGACGGGGCCTTGTGCCCATGGTCTTCGCAAGACTGCGTCCAAGGCGCCCGAAAGCCCAAGGGAACCCAAACCCGGCCGACACTTGCAATCGCACATGCTCTCTGCAACACACCATCAATGCCGCCCAACGGGGCCAGCACGAGCAGTCATCCGCGGTCCCCTGGCCCTGCGCACGTTTGTCTTTGAAACCGAGCATCAATGCCACAGAAAGTGCCCGGGCGCCAGCTGGAGCCATCATCCGACGTGCCATGGCTTTGGTCCCATGGTCTTCGCAACCGAGCATTCGTGACACCCGACGGGGCCAGGACACCAACCCTTCCGACACGAGCATTCGCGCATGTTCTTTGGCCACACAACGGCGCCAGCACGAGCAAAATCATCAGCGGTGCGGTGGCCTTGCACGGCCTTTTGTCTTTGGAACCAACCATCAGTGCCACGGGAAGTGCCGGAGTCCCGGCATCCGCGGTGCCAAGTCATTGCGCCCTTGGTCTCTGCAGCGGGGCATGCCGGGCACTCCCAACCATTGCAAGCAAGCAAGCAAGCAAGAAAGAAAGTAAGTAAGTAAGTAAGTATTACATATAGGGGCGGGACATGCAGGGAGTTCTGCGAAACGTGCACTACGGGGCACACGCGTACCTACCGGGCCATACCGACCCCTATTGGGGCACACGTGTGCATATCGGGGCATACCGGGCCTATCAGGGCACACGCGTACATACCGGGGCATACCGAGCCCTACTGGGGCACACGTGCGCATATCGGGGCGTACCAAGCCTATCGGGGCATTCGCATGTATCCCAAGGCATACCGAGTCTATCCGGGCATATGCGTTCATACCGGGGCCTAACGGGCCTATCGGGGCATACTTGGGCATATCCGGGCAAAAAATGCCCAAAACTTGCGCAACCTTGGCAACCGTGGTCCATTCCTCACTATATGCCTAGCCCTGGCAACCGTGGTCCATTCCTCACTATATGCCATGGCCTTGTGCCCATGGTCTTCACAAGACAGCATCCAAGGCGCCTGAAAGGCCAAGGGAGCCCAACCCAGCAATGCCCAGCCAAGGCCAGGCATTCCAGTGCCTGCCCGGGCAAAAACGCCCAAAGCATGCCCCATTCCTTAGCCTATCCAGGCAAAAACGCCCAAAACCAGCCCATTCCAGTGCCTATCCGGGCAAAAACGCCCAAAGCATGCCCATTCCTTAGCCTGTCCAGGCAAAAACGCCCAAAACCAGCACATTCCAGTGCCTATCCGGGCAAAAACGCCCTAAACCTGCGCATTCCAGCGCCCCGCAGCATGCCACCCTCCTTGCGCAACCAACCCGCCTAACCACCAGTGGCAACCAAAGGTGCTGTTAGCGACGACTTCTGAAGACGCAACGAGACGCGACGGGTTTGCGCCCAGACGCGACGAGACGATGCGGGATCTGCGCCCAACCATGCCTACACCCGCCGACTTGTTGCGGGAGCTGCTTGCCCAAGCATGCCTAGCGTGCAAGGCCTGCGTGCCCAAGGTCTGTGTGCAAGGCTAGTGCCCAAGGCTAGTGCGCAAGGCTAGTGCCCAAGGCTAGTGAGCAAGGCCTGGGTGCAAGGCTAGTGTGCAAGGCTTGTATGCAAGGCTAGTGTGCAAGGCTGCTGTGCAAGGCTTGTGGGCAAGGCTGGTGCGCAAGGCTAGTGCCCAAGGGTTGTGTGCAAGGCTAGTGCCCAAGGCTAGTGCGCAAGGCTCGTGCCCAAGGCTAGTTCGCAAGGCTTGTGTGCAAGGCTAGTGCGATGGGCCAGTGCCCAAGGCTTGTGAGCCAGGCTTGTATGCATGGCTTGTGCGCAAGGCTTGTGTCCAAGGCTTTTGTGCAAGGCTCGTGCGCAAGGCTAGTGTGCGAGGCTTGTGCGCATTGGCAGGTAGCCCACCACCATGCACGATCCAAATGCCACTCACGCGACAACACGGTGCCAAGCCGGGCATGGTGTGCACTCAAAACCAATCAACGGACAGAGGTCATGCGTCATGGGGGGGATCTAGCAAGGCCATGGGGAAGGTCATGGAGGACCTTGGAAGCAAGCGCAAGACGAGAGCGAATCGAACAAGGGGCCAGGACGGGGCCTTGTGCCCATGGTCTTCGCAAGACAGCGTCCAAGGCGCCCGAAAGCCCAAGGGAACCCAAACCCGGCCGACACTTGCAATCGCACATGCTCTCTGCAACACACCATCAATGCCGCCCAACGGGGCCAGCACGAGC
>NW_027518697.1:31960000-31967500 GCF_043159265.1 Tasmannia lanceolata | reverse complement strand
AAACCAAACAACGCACACAGGGAGCAAACACGGGCAAACAAGTGACGCCATGGCCTACTCGCCCACCGCCCTCTATATTGCCTAACCTTGGCAACCATGGTCCATTCCCCACTATATGCCATGGCCTTGTGCCCATGGTCTTCACAAGACAGCATCCAAGGCGCCTGAAAGGCCAAGGGAGCCCAACCCAGCAATGCCCAGCCAAGGCCAGGCATTCCAGTGCCTACCCGGGGAAAAACGCCCAAAGCATGCCCCATTCCTTAGCCTATCCAGGCAAAAACGCCCAAAACCAGCCCATTCCAGTGCCTATCCGGGCAAAAACGCCCAAAGCATGCCCATTCCTTAGCCTATCCAGGCAAAAACGCCCAAAACCAGCACATTCCAGTGCCTATCCGGGCAAAAACGCCCTAAACCTGCGCATTCCAGCGCCCCGCAGCATGCCACCCTCCTATAGGGTTTGCGCAACCAACCCGCCTAACCACCAGTGGCAACCAAAGGTGCTGTTAGCGACGACTTCTGAAGACGCAACGAGACGCGACGGGTTTGCGCCCAGACGCGACGAGACGATGCGGGATCTGCGCCCAGCCATGCCTACACCCGCCGACTTGCTGCGGGAGCTGCTCGCCCAAGCATGCCTAGCTTGCGAGGCCTGCGTGCAAGGCTAGTGTGCAAGGCTCGTGGGCAAGGCTAGTGCGCAAGGCTAGTGCCCAAGGTCTGTGTGCAAGGCTAGTGCCCAAGGCTAGTGCGCAAGGCTAGTGCCCAAGGCTAGTGAGCAAGGCCTGTGTGCAAGGCTAGTGTGCAAGGCTTGTATGCAAGGCTAGTGTGCAAGGCTGGTGTGCAAGGCTTGTGGGCAAGGCTGGTGCGCAAGGCTAGTGCCCAAGGGTTGTGTGCAAGGCTAGTGCCCAAGGCTAGTGCGCAAGGCTCGTGCCCAAGGCTAGTGCGCAAGGCTTGTGTGCAAGGCTAGTGCGATGGGCCAGTGCCCAAGGCTTGTGAGCAAGGCTTGTATGCATGGCTTGTGTGCAAGGCTTGTGTGCATGGCTTGTGCGCAAGGCTTGTGTCCAAGGCTTTTGTGCAAGGCTCGTGCGCAAGGCTAGTGTGCAAGGCTTGTGCGCATTGGCAGGTAGCCCACCACCATGCACGATCCAAATGCCACTCAAGCGACAACACGGTGCCAAGCCGGGCATGGTGTGCACTCAAAACCAATCAACGGACAGAGGTCATGCGTCATGGGGGGGATCTAGCAAGGCCATGGGGAAGGTCATGGAGGACCTTGGAAGCAAGCGCAAGACGAGAGCGAATCGAACAAGGGGCCAGGACGGGGCCTTGTGCCCATGGTCTTCGCAAGACTGCGTCCAAGGCGCCCGAAAGCCCAAGGGAACCCAAACCCGGCCGACACTTGCAATCGCACATGCTCTCTGCAACACACCATCAATGCCGCCCAACGGGGCCAGCACGAGCAGTCATCCGCGGTCCCCTGGCCCTGCGCACGTTTGTCTTTGAAACCGAGCATCAATGCCACAGAAAGTGCCGGGGCGCCAGCTGGAGCCATCATCCGCGGCCTTGGCTTGCCAGTCCCCGACACGAGCAATCGCGCATTTTCTTTGCAACCGACCATCAATGCCGCCCAACGAGGCCAGCACGAGCAGTCATCCGCGGTCCCCTGGCCCTGCGCACGTTTGTCTTTGAAACCGAGCATCAATGCCACAGAAAGTGCCGGGGCGCCAGCTGGAGCCATCATCCACGTTGCCATGGCTCGCTTGGCCTTGGCTTGCCAGTCCCCGACACGAGCAATCGCGCATTTTCTTTGCAACCGACCATCAATGCTGCCCAACGAGGCCAGCACGAGCAGTCATCCGCGGTCCCCTGGCCCTGCGCACGTTTGTCTTTGAAACCGAGCATCAATGCCACAGAAAGTGCCGGGGCGCCAGCTGGAGCCATCATCCGCGTTGCCATGGCTCGCTTGGCCTTGGCTTGCCAGTCCCCGACACGAGCAATCGCGCATTTTCTTTGCAACCGACCATCAATGCCGCCCAACGAGGCCAGCACGAGCAGTCATCCGCGGTCCCCTGGCCCTGCGCACGTTTGTCTTTGAAACCGAGCATCAATGCCACAGAAAGTGCCCGGGCGCCAGCTGGAGCCATCATCCGACGTGCCATGGCTTTGGTCCCATGGTCTTCGCAACCGAGCATTCGTGACACCCGACGGGGCCAGGACACCAACCCTTCCGACACGAGCATTCGCGCATGTTCTTTGGCCACACAACGGCGCCAGCACGAGCAAAATCATCAGCGGTGCGGTGGCCTTGCACGGCCTTTTGTCTTTGGAACCAACCATCAGTGCCACGGGAAGTGCCAGAGTCCCGGCATCCGCGGTGCCAAGTCATTGCGCCCTTGGTCTCTGCAGCGGGGCATGCCGGGCACTCCCAACCATTGCAAGCAAGCAAGCAAGCAAGAAAGAAAGTAAGTAAGTAAGTATTACATATAGGGGCGGGACATGCGGGGAGTTCTGCGAAACGTGCACTACGGGGCACACGCGTACATACCGGGGCATACCGAGCCCTACTGGGGCACACGTGTGCATATCGGGGCATACCGGGCCTATCAGGGCACACGCGTACATACCGGGGCATACCGAGCCCTACTGGGGCACACGTGCGCATATCGGGGCGTACCAAGCCTATCGGGGCATTCGCATGTATCCCAAGGCATACCGAGTCTATCCGGGCATATGCGTTCATACCGGGGCCTAACGGGCCTATCGGGGCATACTTGGGCATATCCGGGCAAAAAATGCCCAAAACTTGCGCAACCTTGGCAACCGTGGTCCATTCCTCACTATATGCCTAGCCCTGGCAACCGTGGTCCATTCCTCACTATATGCCATGGCCTTGTGCCCATGGTCTTCACAAGACAGCATCCAAGGCGCCTGAAAGGCCAAGGGAGCCCAACCCAGCAATGCCCAGCCAAGGCCAGGCATTCCAGTGCCTGCCCGGGCAAAAACGCCCAAAGCATGCCCCATTCCTTAGCCTATCCAGGCAAAAATGCCCAAAACCAGCCCATTCCAGTGCCTATCCGGGCAAAAACGCCCAAAGCATGCCCATTCCTTAGCCTGTCCAGGCAAAAACGCCCAAAACCAGCACATTCCAGTGCCTATCCGGGCAAAAACGCCCTAAACCTGCGCATTCCAGCGCCCCGCAGCATGCCACCCTCCTATAGGGTTTGCGCAACCAACCCGCCTAACCACCAGTGGCAACCAAAGGTGCTGTTAGCGACGACTTCTGAAGACGCAACGAGACGCGACGGGTTTACGCCCAGACGCGACGAGACGATGCGGGATCTGCGCCCAACCATGCCTACACCCGCCGACTTGTTGCGGGAGCTGCTTGCCCAAGCATGCCTAGCGTGCAAGGCCTGCGTGCCCAAGGTCTGTGTGCAAGGCTAGTGCCCAAGGCTAGTGCGCAAGGCTAGTGCCCAAGGCTAGTGAGCAAGGCCTGGGTGCAAGGCTAGTGTGCAAGGCTGCTGTGCAAGGCTTGTGGGCAAGGCTGGTGCGCAAGGCTAGTGCCCAAGGGTTGTGTGCAAGGCTAGTGCCCAAGGCTAGTGCGCAAGGCTCGTGCCCAAGGCTAGTTCGCAAGGCTTGTGTGCAAGGCTAGTGCGATGGGCCAGTGCCCAAGGCTTGTGAGCCAGGCTTGTATGCATGGCTTGTGCGCAAGGCTTGTGTCCAAGGCTTTTGTGCAAGGCTCGTGCGCAAGGCTAGTGTGCAAGGCTTGTGCGCATTGGCAGGTAGCCCACCACCATGCACGATCCAAATGCCACTCACGCGACAACACGGTGCCAAGCCGGGCATGGTGTGCACTCAAAACCAATCAACGGACAGAGGTCATGCGTCATGGGGGGGATCTAGCAAGGCCATGGGGAAGGTCATGGAGGACCTTGGAAGCAAGCGCAAGACGAGAGCGAATCGAACAAGGGGCCAGGACGGGGCCTTGTGCCCATGGTCTTCGCAAGACAGCGTCCAAGGCGCCCGAAAGCCCAAGGGAACCCAAACCCGGCCGACACTTGCAATCGCACATGCTCTCTGCAACACACCATCAATGCCGCCCAACGGGGCCAGCACGAGCAGTCATCCGCGGTCCCCTGGCCCTGCGCACGTTTGTCTTTGAAACCGAGCATCAATGCCACAGAAAGTGCCGGGGCGCCAGCTGGAGCCATCATCCGCGTTGCCATGGCTCGCTTGGCCTTGGCTTGCCAGGCCCCGACACGAGCAATCGCGCATTTTCTTTGCAACCGACCATCAATGCCGCCCAACGGGGCCAGCACGAGCAGTCATCCGCGGTCCCCTGGCCCTGCGCACGTTTGTCTTTGAAACAGAGCATCAATGCCACAGAAAGTGCCGGGGCGCCAGCTGGAGCCATCATCCGACGTGCCATGGCTTTGGTCCCATGGTCTTCGCAACCGAGCATTCGTGACACCCGACGGGGCCAGGACACCAACCCTTCCGACACGAGCATTCGCGCATGTTCTTTGGCCACACAACGGCGCCAGCACGAGCAAAATCATCCGCGGTGCGGTGGCCTTGCACGGCCTTTTGTCTTTGGAACCAACCATCAGTGCCACGGGAAGTGCCGGAGTCCCGGCATCCGCGGTGCCAAGTCATTGCGCCCTTGGTCTCTGCAGCGGGGCATGCCGGGCACTCCCAACCATTGCAAGCAAGCAAGCAAGCAAGAAAGAAAGTAAGTAAGTAAGTAAGTATTACATATAGGGGCGGGACATGCGGGGAGATCTGCGAAACGTGCACTACGGGGCACACGCGTACCTACCGGGGCATACCGACCCCTATTGGGGCACACGTGTGCATATCGGGGCATACCGGGGCATACCGAGCCCTACTGGGGCACACGTGCGCATATCGGGGCGTACCAAGCCTATCGGGGCATACGCATGTATCCCAAGGCATACCGAGTCTATCCGGGCATACGCGTTCATACCGGGGCGTAACGGGCCTATCGGGGCATACTTGGGCATATCCGGGCAAAAAATGCCCAAAACTTGCGCAACCTTGGCAACCGTGGTCCATTCCTCTCTATATACCTAGCCTTGGCAACCGTGGTCCATTCCTCACTATATGCCATGGCCTTGTGCCCATGGTCTTCCCAAGACAGCGTCCAAGGCGCCCGGAAGGCCAAGGGAGCCCAACCCAGCGATGCCCTGCTATGGCAAGCCAAGGCCAAGCATTCCGGTGCCTATCCGGGCAAAAATGCGATTCCTCTCTATATGCCTAGCCTTGGCAACCGTGGTCCATTCCTCACCATATGCCATGGCCTTGTGCCCATGGTCTTCCCAAGACAGCGTCCAAGGCGCCCGGAAGGCCAAGGGAGCCCAACCCAGCAATGCCCTGCTTTGGCAAGCCAAGGCCAAGCATTCCGGTGCCTAACCTTGGCAACCGTGGTCCTTTCCTCACCATATGCCATGGCCTTGTGCCCATGGTCTTCGCAAGACATCGTCAGAGGCGCCCAAAAGGCCAAGGGAGCCCAACCCAGCAATGCCCTGCTTTGGCAAGCCAAGGCCAAGCATTCCGGTGCCTAACCTTGGCAACCGTGGTCCTTTCCTCACCATATGCCATGGCCTTGTGCCCATGGTCTTCGCAAGACATCGTCAGAGGCGCCCAAAAGGCCAAGGGAGCCCAACCCAGCAATGCCCTGCTTTGGCAAGCCAAGGCCAAGCATTCCGGTGCCTAACCTTGGCAACCGTGGTCCTTTCCTCACCATATGCCATGGCCTTGTGCCCATGGTCTTCGCAAGACATCGTCCAAGGCGCCCAAAAGGCCAAGGGAGCCCAACCCAGCAATGCCCTGCTAGGGCAAGCCAAGGCCAAGCATTCCGGTGCCTAACCTTGGCAACCGTGGTCCTTTCCTCACCATATGCCATGGCCTTGTGCCCATGGTCTTCGCAAGACATCGTCCAAGGCACCCAAAAGGCCAAGGGAGCCCAACCCAGCAATGCCCTGCTAGGACAAGCCAAGGCCAAGCATTCCGGTGCCTATCCGGGCAAAAACGCCCAAAGCATGCCCATTCCTTAGCCTATCCAGGCAAAAACGCCCAAAATCTGCACATTCTAGTGCCTATCCGGGCAAAAACGCCCACCAGCATGCCACCCTCCTATAGGGTTTGCGCAACCAACCAGCCTAACCACCAGTGGCAACCAAAGGTGCTGTTAGCGACGACTTCTGAAGACGCGACGAGACGATGCGGGATCTGCGCCCAGACGCGACGAGACGATGCAGGATCTGAGCCCAAGAATGCCTAGACCCGTCCACTTGATGCTGGATCTGCCCCCCAAGCATGGCAACCGTGGTCCATTCCTCACCATATGCCATGGCCTTGTGCCCATGGTCTTCCCAAGACAGCGTCCAAGGCGCCCGGAAGGCCAAGGGAGCCCAACCCAGCAATGCCCTGCTTTGGCAAGCCAAGGCCAAGCATTCCGGTGCCTAACCTTGGCAACCGTGGTCCTTTCCTCACCATATGCCATGGCCTTGTGCCCATGGTCTTCGCAAGACATCGTCAGAGGCGCCCAAAAGGCCAAGGGAGCCCAACCCAGCAATGCCCTGCTTTGGCAAGCCAAGGCCAAGCATTCCGGTGCCTAACCTTGGCAACCGTGGTCCTTTCCTCACCATATGCCATGGCCTTGTGCCCATGGTCTTCGCAAGACATCGTCATAGGCGCCCAAAAGGCCAAGGGAGCCCAACCCAGCAATGCCCTGCTTTGGCAAGCCAAGGCCAAGCATTCCGGTGCCTAACCTTGGCAACCGTGGTCCTTTCCTCACCATATGCCATGGCCTTGTGCCCATGGTCTTCGCAAGACATCGTCCAAGGCGCCCAAAAGGCCAAGGGAGCCCAACCCAGCAATGCCCTGCTAGGGCAAGCCAAGGCCAAGCATTCCGGTGCCTAACCTTGGCAACCGTGGTCCTTTCCTCACCATATGCCATGGCCTTGTGCCCATGGTCTTCGCAAGACATCGTCCAAGGCGCCCAAAAGGCCAAGGGAGCCCAACCCAGCAATGCCCTGCTAGGACAAGCCAAGGCCAAGCATTCCGGTGCCTATCCGGGCAAAAACGCCCAAAGCATGCCCATTCCTTAGCCTATCCAGGCAAAAACGCCCAAAATCTGCACATTCTAGTGCCTATCCGGGCAAAAACGCCCACCAGCATGCCACCCTCCTATAGGGTTTGCGCAACCAACCAGCCTAACCACCAGTGGCAACCAAAGGTGCTGTTAGCGACGACTTCTGAAGACGCGACGAGACGATGCGGGATCTGAGCCCAAGAATGCCTAGACCCGTCCACTTGATGCTGGATCTGCCCCCCAAGCATGCCTAGTGTGCAAGGACTGTGTGCAAGGCTAGTGTCCAAGGCTAGTGCCCAAGGCTTGTGTGCAGGGCTAGTGCCCAAGGCTTGTACGCATGGCTTGTGTGCAAGGCTAGTGTCCAAGGCTTGTGTGCAAGTCTAGTG